>NW_009607804.1:21965-29457 GCF_000690535.1 Cariama cristata
AGGCTCTACCTGCAGTGAAAGAGAGAGAGAAAAGTTTCTCCAAAGCTCATCATGTGAGGAGTCCACCTCTCTTCACTGCAATGGAAGCGTAAAGGTATATCCTGTGAATTACACCCACCACCACCACCAAAGCAAGCACCAGACGGGTGATCTCAGAGGTCACCCAATGAACATGTGTATGTATTACCACTGGTTTGACTCAGCAGACCATTCAAGTATGCAGTTAATTTTCAACTTGTTCTGAAATGATAACAGTTTCAATCCTGCAAGCCTTGCTGAAGAGGGATGGACTTCCTAAGTTTTCAAGGGGAAGTAGTGAAGAAAAACAGAAAAGAGAGAGGAGCAACACACTTGGAATAAAATGGGAAATATCTGTTTCCTTTTCTATACTTTCAGTCAGACATAAAGTCAAACTTTTCTTGGTATTCTAAATCATTTCTTTTCTATACATTAGATTCTCAAGTCTATGTACATTCAGTTTTGAAAGTATGATGCCAAAACTCCTCCAAAAGAGTATCCCCATCTCCAGCATGACCAGAGCCAAGAAGTACCAAAAACTTAAAAGTTCTGTTTTGACTTCAAAGACTCAAGAGCAGACAGTCAAGTGCTTTCTCATCTGATGCACAAGCACTTACTCAAAGAGGACAAGCCTCCAAATTTTGTGAAGGCTTTGCATTGTTATTTTATACAGCATAAATGGTGGTTCCAAAAAATGGATTGCAAATCTATGGTCGAGACATGCTCCAAAGTGCTTTACAGCTTGTCCAGCCCAAGCACTCTAAAAAAGCACAGCTACATTGCTGCTTTCATCAGTAAGCAGTTGTTAGTCACCAGTGGAAAGCTGTGCTCATGCATCCAAGAAGGAGTATTTCTGATAGCACTCACAAAATTCTGGTGCCACAGAACATAAAATGACTGCGTGGATTTGTTGAGTCAAAAGGTTAGGTTAGCAAAGCAAAGTTAAACTACACTGTTCATAAAGAATTTTAGGACAACTCAGGGATTCTGAGCAACTGCTGTGTAATACAAAGCCCCTGGGAATAATCAAACTATGAATTACTTTTGGGGAAAATAGCAAAACATTTTGTTTCAGTATATCTTCCTTTGTAGTAAAAGAGTAGTAAAGAAGAGACTGGATTCCATCTACTAAAACCAATACCATCTGGGTATATGATATTGGAGAAGAAATGCTATTACTAACAGCAATAGAAAAAGGAGTCTTACCGTCACTTGTGCATGGGGAGAAAGTATTTCCAAATTCTTGCTGTTTTGGCTTTAAAGACTGTGGGCCTGGCAGTCCTGGGGGCTGTGGGACTTCTAATAAAGGCTTCCCATTTGTAACCACTTGTTTCCTGGGACTCAGAGCAGGAAGGTGAATAGTACTGTCAGTGATGCTGCTCTGAGGAGCTATCCCTCCTCCAAGGGGCATCGTTAAATGTAGGCTGGCAGACAAGTTTCCAATAGCTGGGCGTGGGGAGCTGCTATTTGAAGATGGGTGTCCACTGATCATCCTATGTCCATGAGGAATACCTGTTGTCCGATGGCTCATACTGCATGACCTCCCATTCATGTTTAAGAAGTTAATGTAATCAAAGTGTGTTTTCACAGGCCCACAGCTATGACTGATATCAAGCCAAAGTCAGTAAGTAATCCACTGTGTATTATGCCTGTTTAAAAAAATACATAAATAAAATAATTGATATTACAGTAAATAATATATGAAAGAGGACTGCACATGACTGTTAACTTTGTGACTGGTTACAAGAAACAAAGTACAAGCCCTATATAGTCCATCAGGGAGAAAAAACAAAGCCAAGCAAAGAGCTCTAACATGGAGAAAACCTGCTTCTTCAAAACCTGAAGTTTGCAACAAGCTCAGCTGCCTTCAGATTAGCTAAACCAGCCATGAAATTAAGTGAATGCTGACCAAGTGCAAGAAGGCAGCCAGGAGTGAAAAGACTCTCTGAGAGGGAGTTGCCATTAGGATGACCATGGCGATAGCCCCTTTTTCTACCATCTCCTCAGTCTATTAGTTAAAATGGTGCTAAAAAGCACACACAGTAGGCCAGCACTACGCAGACAGACACAAAACAAGAAAGAGATACCAGTTCACATTCTAAAGCATGTGCATACAACAAAATGGAAGAGGGAACAGCAAAACCATAGAAATGCCTCTATGGTCCTTCAAACACTGTGGCACTTCACAATAGAAAAGTACTGCAAGAAAACAGCACAGAAGCATATAAACATAACTGCAATCATTTCAAAAGTGGATGCTTATTGTAAGTCTATAGATATGCCATAATTTAAATGTAATCATACAGTAGCAAATTTTCAAGGATATCTTTCAAATTACAGCAATAATTTTTGAACTCTGACTTCTCATCACTTATGTTTTCCTGTTATTTAAATCTTAGAAGGCAAGACTGGTAACGGGTTTGAGAGATCATCTCAGCCACAACCTACCCCAAGGCAGAATCAACTAGAACTGAACATTTCCTGACATAAAAAAGATTTGTAGGCAAAAGCTGCACTTGTCAGTGTAAATCACTGAGCTAAGATATCGCACAGATGGGGTAATCTCAGCCCTAACTCAGCAGAACAGTACATGCTCAACTTTCACCACTACATTCATATGTTTAACATTAAACGCATGTTTAAGTAGTTTGTTCAATCATAGACTCAGTACCTAATGAACTTACCCAGACAAACAAATTAAGTTGACAGAAATAAAACTGAAGTACAGCTCCAATTATGGTTTTCATTCACGTATACATTAAAGTTTTAATTAAGTATTATGATCTTGCTGCAGCAAAACACTGAAGAGTAACTTTTACCTTCGGCACACAAGATTTTCAACACTGAAGCCAGTAAGATTATAATCAGTATATTCATTATTGACTTTCATGTAAAACCTTCATACTTAACCCTTTGCTTACTATGACTCTGCAATGTCTCAATTTTCTCCATCTATGACCTGTCAAAAAAACCTCAAACAAAATATCCCTGTTTATTTCTCAAAACTGCATTCATAGTACACTTCCAGATTAGAGAAAAAGCCACCTAAATGTCTGTATAGACATATACGCATAGATATTCACACACACTCTCCAGTTAAAACTCACTAATAATGAAAGGCCCAAGCATATTATCTCCAAAGGCAAGAGCAAAATCCCTATTGACACTAATAAGAGAGATATGCCCTAACCACACTTAAATGGTCATAAAAGATTTATTCTACATACTATTTTACATTGTTACATTTTTATGTTATGGGAATAAAAATTGTCAAGCACACCAATTAAAAGCAATAATATTTATTTTTCTGCCTGGCTGAAGCATAAATCACTCTCTGCAATTCAACCAAGGACAGGGAGAGCTGAATGTTCTTAAATTGTCAGAGTTTGTTTCAAAAGCAGAATGTACCTTGCCCTAACACAGGTGACTAGCTCCTTAGAAAGGGACATGCAAACAAAGGCAGTTGTTTTGCTGGCAAGGCTATACACCATGCCACTATAAATTGGCTACAAATAAAAATCATTCTTGCCTGTAATTCTTGTGTGCAATTTTAACTACATTAGAAAAGTATAATCAAGAAAAGATTATACATGACAAATGCATTAGCTTTACTCAACAGAAGTACCTTTAGTTTAATCAACAGAAGAATATTTCTACATAGCTTACACAGACATACCAGCCCTATAAAATCCAGGTCAATATACAACTTTTGTTGTTGGTAGGCTGGTCTCCTTTGCTATTCTTCTCCAGTAGTATTATATCTTACAATGAGTAACAGTGTTCTATGCTATCACTTTCTCAATTTTATCACTGGCTACTGCTCCGTTTTTTACACTTGAAGAAAGGCCTCTGGGCCCATATTTTCTTTCCTTATGCTAGTAAGCTGTATTTTGAACCGAATGACCTGAAAGCGCACATAAAAGAACCTTTTTTATGAAAGCAGAAACAAGTTAAGTAATTTCTCTACATTTTCTTCCTCTAGTCTCCTTCCTGATTCTGTCATGAAAATGTCTAACTTTACATTAACATGCAAATCAGCGCTACCTTTCTTTAAAATATTAAAGCACCTTGGAGAGCGTACCTTTTCCTGTTTTTTTTTTAATTATTATTTTGTGGTATTTTCAATATTATTTACTTGTTCATGACTGGCTTTTCATTAATTAGATTTGTTTAGCATCAACTTCCACTATGATGTCAGGATCTTCTTATATCAAAGTCAGAGTGGTCAAACTGATCTTCAAACCAAAACAACGGATTACCTAAAGGAACATTAAAGCATATATAACTAACTAAATTGCAACTGGACATGAATTACATTCTGAAAGTTTAACTGACTTTTGCTTCAGATCCATAAATAGCTCCTGATTATGGCTACCTGTAATAGTAAAAAGACATGATAAATTTCTAACCAAAGTGATCTTGGAAATTGTAGTAATACAGCACCAAATACAACAGCTTATTTAGAAATAAGCTTAGAAATCCAGAATAGGGTTGAAGTTTAACATACTAAGTTAAAACACAAAAAACGCAGGAAACAAAACTATCCTGAGACTGCATGACTGTGCTGAAAAATTCTTTTGTCCTACCAAAGGAACACAAGCACTTGCCACCTTTTAATGAAATATTTCTGTCCATCAGTGAGATATTGTAGTGACCTTTTCATACTCCCACAGATGTTAAAGGAAATACAATTACGTCCACTGCTTCTAAAGTCTTTTTTTTTTTTAAGCTGACATTACTCAAAGCTCTATGACTCTGCATCTCTCAATAACAGTATGACAACATAATTACTCAAAATCCATAACAATGATTCATAAATTCACTTTCAGAAAGCCAAGTAGTAAAATTTAAATTCAAGCTGAAGCCCTGGAAAATCCGAACACTAATCCTTCAGAAAGCAAAACAAAAGAAGAATTCACAAATCTGTGCCTGCAGCACAATATGCCATATAGTCTGCTTTTACAGTGCAGTTTTGAAAAGTAATCAGAGTTGGCTGACAGCTTCACCCACTGAAGTAAGAGGCAAGATATATTTCAACTTCAATAAAAGCTGAATTATTCCACTGGAGAGATCAGTTTAAGGAATTGTAATAAATCCAGCTCAGGAGACACTTTCACAAAAGTAGTTATCAGACACTGGCACTTCACACACAGGGTAGCAAGCACGATCCCAAACCAAAAAGAAAGACTGAAAGCCAATGCACGGAGCAGTCCCTCCTTTCCATTTTTCCACTGGAGACACCTCACCTCTACAACAGCTACCATACACTGCAGAAAGTAAACAGCAACCGTAACCCCCTCCCTTGGGACCGTCTGCTCCAAGACTGTGAGTGCCTTCCCTCATCCCCATCACAACCAGGGACAGCCAAGCCTCTCTCCACCTTCCCCTCCACGATCTC
Organism: Cariama cristata; assembly: GCF_000690535.1. NCBI lineage: Eukaryota > Metazoa > Chordata > Aves > Cariamiformes > Cariamidae > Cariama > Cariama cristata. The sequence continues at coordinate 27,382 of NW_009607804.1, forward strand.
CTTGGCACAAGTCCAGGAAAACATTTACTTCCTACCAGGATGGAGATAACGCAAGGCCACCCAAAGGGGCTACCTCCCCTTTAAGCTCTGCTCTCCGCTGTCAGTCCTTCCCTCCTTGTGTGACCCTGACTGTGGTATTTGGAGCATCACCTGTCAGTGGCACCATGGTTCGATACTCAGAAGTCACTCCCTGCCCTGACATCACACCCCTGATGAGGCAATCTGGGTGGACTCGAGGACTGGGATGGAGAGGGGGAAAGGACTTCCACCAAAAGCTACAGGGATGCCTCACCTCAGCCTCACTGACCACTCAGTGTCTACAGCAATGGGGCCCTGGAGAATCCTGAGGTTTTTGTGTCTCACAACTGCTTGTGACAAGGACGCACCCTAACATAGGTGTAAGCTACCAATTTAACAACTCATTTTCTAAGATGCACGCACACACATAGGAAGCGCTGGTGTTACAACTTCTGCACGGTTATATGGCTATAGCTCACAGACCAAAGCATGGTAATAAACTCTTCTTGGAAAGGAAAACCACACAGAGATTTAACTAGGAAAAAAATAATAGCTGAGAGCTTGAAATTAGGCTTGGAACAATATGTTCATTAAGAGTCACAGCTGCAATAAAGGAAGACAATATGGCTTCAAAACTGAAACTAAAAAATAAGCTTTCCACTCAATTTGTAGAGAATCTCTTCCCCATCCTCCATGCCAGACAGCATCTCAGAAGTCATGCACTAATGAGAATAATAAATACCTCACATTAGCATCTACTGTTTTGGCCATTTGTATCTATTTCTTGACAATCAGACTATCACAGGGGACTTAATTCCAAACTGCAGTACTTGGATAATACCACATTTTTCTTAGGCCCAGGTGGTCAGCCAAGGAAAACTAGAAAAGGGTCACACAATCTGAGAGTTTCTAGTCCTCAAACATCAGTAGAATGCCTTCTTGATGCAGCATCAACAAGCAAGGCAAATGAAAGCTAAAGGAGGTCCTCTACAGCACTGTGAGACAATCAGCCTCCAAACATGACTGAGTTTCTCAGAGCTACCATAATGAAATATACTAATTGCTTATTACTTGCATCACTATAATTCCTAGGAAGATTAGTCACAGAAAGGAATGCCTTTGTGTGAGGGACTGTACAAACACAGAGCAGAGCACAATCACCAATACTGCGGCAACTGCCATCAAAAGGGCAGCTGTTATCAGTGGACAGGATGATGTATATCCTACTGTAGCTGGGACCAAGTATTTTTACCATTCTGCCAGAAAAACCTTCTCAGGTTTTTATTATGGTAATTAAGCCTTCTCTCTATTAGGACCATATCCGTCCAGGAGCAACGTTATTCTCATTAGGGCTGGCTACAAACTTCAGACAAGCTGCTTGAAAAACCCAATACAAATCTAGCAGCACTGAGTACCAGAGTCAGAGGCATGCTTTCTGACATGCTGTCAATAGCCACAGCATCCTTACCCAGTAACCAAAGGCTCCTGCAAAGCTTGACTAGTGCACCTTCTACTCACACTGTGGCCCCGCTAGCTTTGCCTATAACGACTTTGGACTTTCCAGGAGTGCAGCCACAATTGCTAACATTGCAATGTCAGCAACGATGAGAGCTTCAGTGCAGGCAGGACATGGGGAACCACCAACAGTGTCCCCAAGTGAGCCGATGGCAACGCAGAGGCAGAGGCACAGGGCCATGGGCACCTGCCCTGTCCTGGTGCCCTCGCTGTGACCGTTACTTGTGGGGCAGCGCGAGCAAAAAGATGGCCTGGGAGATACCTACCACCACCCTTATCACACCCATGGATCATCCCACACAACCTAGAGCTAAAGCACTAGCAGCTTCAACCAGGGCCAAAAGCAAAACAGGGTCTGGGGAGAGGCGGACACAGCTGAATGGCATGAATTTCGAGTCTACTAAGTTTAAGAGGCTGGATTTACTAGCAACACACAGGCCGGCAGATGAGGCAGAGCTGTCACCTCAGTGGGCACGACGCGTCCGGTTCTTTGCCCGCGGCGACACCGCCTGGATGACGGCAAGCCCCGGGCAAGAGACCCCT
>NW_009607805.1:0-19574 GCF_000690535.1 Cariama cristata
TCAGCACCAACCAGACCCTGCTGGAGTTGGGTCTGGGTGGTAATGCCCTGGGAGATGCTGGAGTGCACCTGCTATGTCAGAAGCTTAAACGACCTGCCTGCCACCTTAAAGAATTGCGGTAAGGGGCTTGAAAGTTATTCTGGGCATTTCCCGTTATTTGCCTGGGGAGAACTTCAGGACTTGAGAATGTAATGCTACCGGTGCTGAGGAGATGCTCCTTCATGGATGGACAGAGGCCAACAGTAACAAACCTGTGATGTTGTTTGTAATTTGCGTCTAGACTTTGCTTTCTGAATAAAGAGGGTATACCACACACTTTCTCCTGCATAGCTGCTAAGAAGGAGTGGAACTCTCAAGAGTTTGCTGAACAGAATTACCTATCTTTGATTTTGGCTAATAGCAGGGCAGTGTGGAAAGAATGGAGGCAACTTTGCTCTGCTCATTTTTTTCTGATCCTATGGGACTGCACTCTATTCTGTGAGGAGCACAGCCTGTGCTACGTTTACCTTTGGCCTCCAACCCTTTTCGTCATGGGGGAACCCTGCTCCTGCATCTTCCTGACAGATGCAGTCAAGTTAAAAGTTTTCTGGACAAAGTTGAAGAAAATTTCTTTGCACAGATTACAGAACACCTGATAAGGGGATGCATTTTGATGCATCTGTAGTTAACAAATAAGAAATAACTATCTCATGCTGATCCTCCAGAAGTTTCAACAGCAGTCTAGCTAGAGGCAAATCACTAGTGGTGACTAGAGGTCAATCCTAGGGTCAGTATTCATCTTCATGAATGATCTGGACAATGGGACAGAGTGCACCCTCAGCAATTTTGCTGATGACACAACACTGGGAGGTTTGATGGATAAACCAGAGGGTCGTGCTGCCATCCAGAGGGTCCTCCAGAGGCTGGAGAAATGGACCAACAGAAACCTCATGAAGTTCAACAGAGATGTGCAAAGTCCTGCACCTGGGGAAGAACAGCCCTAGGCACCAGTATATGATGGGGGGTTAACCAGCTGGGAAGCCACTTTTCTGCAAAGGATCTGGGGGACCTGGTGGACAGAAGGCTGAACACAATCCAGCAATGTGCCCTTGCAGCAAAGGGGGCAAATGATATCCTGGGCAGTGTTAGGCAAAACATTGCCAGCAGGTGGAGAGAGGTGATCCTTCCTATCTGCTCAGCACTGGTGAGACCGCACCTGGAAAGCTGTGTTCCAGTACAAGAGAGATATGGACATACTCTGGTCCATGCAAGGGTCACAAAGATGATTAAGGGATTGCAGCATCTCTCGTATGAGGAAAGGCTGAGAGAGCTGGGACTGTTCCGCCTAGAGGAAAGAAGGCTCAGGGGGAATCTTACAAGAAAGAAGAGAGGAGAGGAGAGGAGAGGAGAGGAGAGGAGAGGAGAGGAGAGGAGAGAAGAGAAGCGAAGAGAAGAGAAGAGAAGAGAAGAGAAGAGAAGAGAAGAGAAGAGAAGAGAAGAGAAGAGAAGAGAAGAGAAGAGAAGAGAAGAGAAGAGAAGAGAAGAGAAGAGAAGAGAAGAGAAGAGAAGAGAAGAGAAGAGAAGAGAAAAGAGAAGAGAAGAGAGAAGAGAGAAGAAAAGAATCGTTCACTTGGAAGGAACCTGTGACAATCATATAGTACAACTGCCTGACCAATTCAGGGCTGTCCAAAAGTTTATGCGTATTATTAAGGGCATTGTCCAAACGCCTCTTAAATGCTGACAGACTTGGGGCATCAACCACCTCTCTAGGAAGGCTGTTCCAGGGTTTGACCATCCTTTTGGTAATGAAACGTTTCCTAATGTCAAGTCTGAATCTCCCTTTGTGCAGCTTTCAGCCCTTCCCATGTGTCCTACCACAGGATCCCAGGGAGAAGAGATCAGCATCTCCTTTTCCACTTCCCCTCTTCAAGAAGCTGTAGAGAGCAATGAGGGTCATCCCTAGCCTCCTTTTCTCCGGGCTACACAAACTGAGTGTCCTCAGCCACTCCTCGTAGGAAATGCTTTCTAGCCCTTTCACCACTTTTGTTACCCTCCTCTGGTCATGTTCAAGTACATTAATATCCTTTTTTAATTGTGAGTCCCAGAACTGCAAACAATACTCAAGGTGAGGCTGCGCCAACACTAAATACAGAGGGATAATCACCTCTTTTGATCATCTCCGTCAGCCTGCACCCCCAGATCCCTTTCTGCAGTCATTCCTCTCCCAATTTGTACTTGTGTCTGGCATTAGTCCATCCCAGGTGCAGAATCTGGCATTTGTTCTTATTAAATTTCATGCTTGCCCAATGCTCCAATCTATCCAGATCCTTCTACAAGGCGTCTTGTCGCTCAAGAGGGTCAACAGCACTTCCCAATTTAATATCATGAGAAAACTTTCTTATGGTACATTTAAATCCTGCATCCAGATTATTGATATATATAGTGAACAGAACTGGCCTAGAATTGAACCTGAAGAACACTGCTAGTGTCTGTTCACAAGCTATATGTGGCCCCATTCGCTACAACCCTTTGAGTTTTCCCATTCAGCCAGTTCTTTGCACCATGTATCTGCTCATCTCACTTGGACAACTTGTCCAGAAGGATACTGTGAGGGATGGTATCAAAAACCTTACTAAAATCCACAAAAACACATCTACCACTTTCCCTTCATCCACTAGGCAGGTAACCTGATTGTAGAAGGATATCAAGTTAGTTAGACAGGACTTTGTGAACCCATGTTCACAATATTCATTATATCAATGTATATAAATACCTGAAGGGAGGGTGCAAAGGAGAGGGAGTCAGCCTCTTTTCCGTGGTTCTTACTGACAGAAATAGAGGCAATGAGCACAAACTGAAACACAGAAGGCTCAGTCTGAGCATAAGGAAACACTTTTTTACTCTGAAGGTGACTGAACACTGGCAAAAGTTTCCCAGGGAGGTTGTGAAGTCTCCATTCTTGGAGATAACTCCAAAGTCATCTGGACAGATTCCTGGGCAACTGGGTCCTGTGCTTTCAGCAGGGAGGTTGGACCAGACGACCTCCAGAGATTCCTTCCAACCTCAACCATTTCATGGTTCTGCGATTCTGTGAATGACTTCTCTAAGTACATCAGCAGCATAAGGAAAACTAATGCAATTTCAGCCTCAAATGTTATCACCGATATGGACACCTAAATGCTCTTGGCTTTGCAAGACTCTACTCTCCGAAAGGTCCCTGAAGTTCCTCTCCAGTTGTATATGAAGTTCAACTGTTTCTCACATGACTGTCATTTAACAGTATATGAAATACAGCCATCTGAGTCATGAATGTGTATTTTTCCAACTTCTCACACTTTTATCTATCATGTCTGAAATTTCTGTTATCACATCCAGTAGCTCATCCTGTTCAATTGGATAAACCTCTCGCCAAGGCTTATTCAACAGCTACTTGCTTGCAGCACTAACATGAATGGTATCAGATTAGGAAGCAGTCAACACACTGAAATACAGGATTGCCATGCAGAGACATCTCATCAAACTAGAAAACTGAGCAGACGGGAAACTCAGGAAGCTCAGTCAAGGCAAGTTCGAAGTTCTTCCTCTGAAATGAAAAGAAACAAAACAAACCCATACACTGAGACTGGCTGAGGGCTGCCCAAGCTAAAGAGGAGCTTCGCAGAAAAGGACATGGCAGGGTGTGCTCATCAAGAAGTTAAGAGGAATCAACAATGTGCCCCAGCAGCAAAGCAAGCCAGACACATATGGGGCTGTATTAGCAGGAATATAACGATTCTTCCCCTCTGTTCAGCCATTATGAGACCTCATTTTGAGGAGTGTGTCCAGTCTGGGCTCCACAGGACCAGAAAGGCATTGACATACTGGAGAAGGTCCAGAAGAAGCCACTGAGATTTTCAGGGTTCTAGAGCATATGGCGTATGTGAGAACTTGGTATGTTCAGTCTGAAGAAAAAAAAGGTGAAGGGTGGATCTTACCACTGCACTGAAATAGTACAAGGGGCAATGACCATAGGTTGCAAAGAAGGAAATTTCCATTTAGATGAAAGGATGTTTATTTATTTATCTATTTATTGGTGTCGTGAAGGTGGTAAAAGACTGCAACAGGGATCCAGACAGGTTGTGACATCTCAATTCTTGGAAATACTCAAATCCTGAAAGCCCATGGCCCTTAGAAACCCTGATCTAAGTTCACCCTGTTTGGAGCATTGGATTGGACGAGATGACCCTCAGAGATCCCTTCCCTCCTATGTCACTTTATGACTCCATAGTTCCCTCTGTGGGATACTCAGAATACTGTAGATAGTTGGCACCTGCTTCAATCCAGAAATGTTTTACTGGTTTTGTCACTCCCCTCCCCAGACAGCTACTTCCCATTCCTAACACTATCACTCAACATCAACATCCTCTTAAGAGCCTTGTTAATGTAAGTAGAAGAACTATTTAGAATTAGATTTTTGCATGGAATAACACCTGTGACTGGAGGCAGAAAGCTCTTTTACTTCCTGCCTCTCAGGAGAGAGGAATTAATTTCTTAAAACCATGGAGGACTATGAACTTTAGTTGTTTGTGTCTCCTTGCAGTGGAAAGAATGCTGTACAAAGAAATCTCTCGTGCTGAAGAGGGCCATTTTTAGACAAGGATTAATGAGTCAAAGATCATTCCTAGAGCTACTGAGATCTTTTCTTCAAAAAGGCATAGTCTTGCGCTGTGGTCTGTGGCTAAGAAGGTGATTATAGCAGAAATCTTACTTCCCCCACCCCCGCCCCGAGGTACAGCCCACTCAGCTTTATGTACTCAGCTTATCCTGGTGGGTGGAAAGGCTCAAACTGTTTCTGGCCTTTCTCTTCCCACTGCCCTCCTCTGACAAACTGAGGACAGGGAAAGCAGCAGGTAGGGAGCATGGAAGGTAAGTTTAAAATTATATGAGATGTAAGGACACCTGGTTTATGAGGATATCAGGTTAATGGCTCCTGTTCAGAAGATTGGGCCTGCAGTGTTAATCATGTTTATATGTTTGCTACTGGTGTTTATGTGGATGCTTTCTCAGTATTGGTGTCTATGGCTGGCCATGTGTGTACTCGGGGGGTGGGGGGTGGGGGGGGAGAGTGCCAAAGATGACAAGTTTCAGCCTTTTTTGACAGAGAAGTTATGGGTATGGTGGCCAATTGGGAGAGAATTGTTTTGGGGACAGTATGACATGCTTCTTTGTTGTTCAGGACTCTGGGATTTTAGACAAAAAGAAATATTTAAGGCAGATTTTAGATTCTTCTTTCCTTCTTCTCTTCAAAGGCTCAGCAAATATGGACTCAGTGAAGAAACACACCGGGAGCTGGCTCACCTGAAAAAGATCAAGCCTAGCCTAAAAATAGGGTACTTGTTTTAAACAAGTCTTTTTGCAGCCCAGGTGTCAGGCCTCATTGCTCTGACACTAATGTAGCACATGGATTAAAAGCTAAGAAGGAACCAAATAAACGTTCCATTTTAAGGATTCTCCTCTAATGCCAGTGACAATGCTGAGCATTGACTGGCTACAGTCTCAGGGCAAGTCATCCTCAGGACAACAGGATCTAAATTTTAACCAAGTGCAGTTCAAATAGATCCCCCTTCACAATCGTATCTGAGCGGGGAAGGAATCAGAGTGCAGAAGGAAATGGCACAGAGATGCAGTGAGCAATGAGGATCTGGATGTGTCCAGGAACTCCCTTCTTTCATCCTCCGGTGATTTGTGGTTCAGTGGTCTTGTGTCAGATGTCAAGAGAGCTATTTCTTCATTTTCCATGGCTCCTTTGTAAGGATTTGTATACTCGTGGCACTTTGGTTTGTCTGATTTCACAGTTCTCAAGAGCATAATTTCTGTCTTTGCTTTGTCTTCATTACGTCTTCATATTTATCAAGGCTATTTGTCAAGGATGATATTTGTACCACTATTACTGAATTCAAATTAGTTCCTTTTGCACTGTGACATCGTTTCTTCCTGTAATCAGTCTTAATGTCAGACTATTGTCCAGTGATCAGGGCCAGGGCAATTCCCAAGGGTAGTTTGTTTGGCTGAGCTAGAAAGACTTTTCTCTCCTTCTACGGCTCCTCTTTGGAGCCCTCTGTGGGCTTTCTTAAGAAAATTATGTAGGTGGCCACAAAGGTACCTAGGTGCCCACAGAAAGGTGGACCCACAAAGCTCCACAACAGGACTGTAAGAGATAGTGGAGGGATTAAAGCATTTCCACATTAACTGGAAGCTTTTCTTTTTCTGCCATGCTCTTACTTTGTGTGTTACATTTGAGAAGCATTCCCAAAACAAGAAATGCAGATGCATGGCACGCAGAGAACAACTCTTGTACTCACTAAAGTGTAGAGAAGTTTGGGCCAACTAGGCATGCCAAAGGATTTATTTGAGAGGCATCACCCCAAACAAAGAAATCAGCATCCAGAAAGAAGCTGAAGAGGAGGGAAAAATGGTGAGCAATGTTGTGTAAGAGCCACCTACAAAGTGTGTGAGGAAGAAGGTCTCGAAAAGTCCTCTGTAAACTGAGTGAAAGTGCTGAGCTCTTCGCAGTTGTCCATTCTTGCAAAAGGTGAGAAAGCATAATGTGTGTACAAAGCTGCTGATTTGGGGCACTTGGGAGCACCGCCACTGCTCTTAGAGTGACCAAATGATTAATGCCTGTCTGGAGGGCCCTCTACGGGAGGAATAGTGGGACTTGACTTTCCTCCAGAACCTTTAATTGGAAAAAATATAACCAAAAGAAAGTCCTCAGCCCTTGTGATGGGTTGACCCTTGGTAGCTGCCAGACACCCAGCCACTCTCTCACTCCCTCTCCTCAACAGGACAGGGGGAGAAAATAAGATGAAAAAGCTTGTGGGTTAAGATACAGGGAGATCATTTACCAATTACCATCATGGGCAGAAGGCACTTGACTTGGGAAAAATCAATTTAATTAATTTCCAATTAAAATAGAGTTCAATAGTGTGAAACAAAGGCAAAATTAAGATAGCACCTTTGCCTATTCCTCCCTTTTTCCCACGCCCAACTTCTGTCCTTCATTCCCAACTCCTCTACCTCTCCCCTAGTCTCCAAATGGTGCAGGGGGTAGGGGGAATGGGGCAGCAGTTACAGTACAGATTGAAGACTTGAGGTGAGTCCGTAACAGTTCCTCTCAGCTGTTCCTTCCTCCTCACACTTTTCTCCTACTGGAGCGTGGGTACTCTCTGTGGTCCACAATTCCTATCAGGAGAAACCTGCTCCAACATGAGATCTCCACAGGCCACGGCTTATTCAGGGAACATCCACCTGCTCTGGCATGGAGTCCTCCATGGTCTACAGGGAAATCTCTTCTCCAGTACCTGGAACACCTACTCACTCTGCTTAATCTCTGACCTTGGTGCTCACAAGGCTGTTTCCTACACTTTTTTCCTTACTCCTCACTATTTGTGTGATGTTTTGCCCTTTCTTAAAAGGTGCCACTAGTTTCACTGGTGGGCTCAGCTGTGTCCTGCAGTGGGTCTATCACAGTGCCGACTGGAACTGGCTGTGTCAGGCACAGGGCAGCCCCTGGCTGTGGCAGCTAAAAGCATGGACTCCAAAATCAAGTACGAAATCCGTTTATTCAGCAACAACGCAGTCTATTATAGCTTCACAACAGGAACCAGGACTAACAGCCAGATAGTTTGGGAGTCTGTGCACACAGTGCATCAATCAAGCACTCCCTCAGGTACACTGTTCCAGGACAAGAAGTTACACGCCAAGCACACAAGGTGCAGTGTTCTGCACTTGGTAGCACCCACACACTGTGCTATGCTTAACAGACCCTGAACTTTGGCTGGTCTCTCTTCCTTATTTCTGCAGACCGTGAAAGTGAGCGGCAAGCTGTTCAGACGTCAGCCCATCCATTGTCTGGGCCTCCACACCTGGCCTCTTCTTACAGAGGCCACCCTGCAGCCCCCCTGCTACCAAAGCCTTGCCACGGAAACCCAGTACAGCCTTTTTACTTTGTGTTTTACTCTAAAGGGCACAGTTTCACAAGACTGAGGATTTCACCAGCCCTCTGAGTTGCTGAGAAGACCTCAATCCTCCAGGGGCTTCTTTTCCAGGAGTGAGAAATTAAATCCTGGGAAGCTGGAATAGTTGATCTGACTTCACAAATCAACGACATCAGGGCAAAGCCCAGAGGAGTGGCAGATCAGTCTGGCTGGATATGCTAATTGGTTTTAGATTTTCCAAGATGAACAGGTATCCCTTGCTACAAATGCAGTTGTAGGTGCTGTACACTGACTGAGGACTGCTGCCCTCAGCTGGTGACCTCTGTGGGAGAAGGTCACAGACTGACCTGTGCTAGTCACAGGGGGTTCCAGCCAGCTCAGCAATGAAAAACACTGATCCACCATGTGACAAAATTTGAACCAATTGGAGGAGCATATGGTACCTTAGCTCAAACTTTTTAAAGAAAGGGTGGTAACCACTGGGGAAGGGGCGCACAAGTGGAGACACAAAAGGAGGCATATGAAGAAACATAAAGTGAGACACAGCACAAGGTACAAAGGGAGATTCAGGAGAAGATGTGTGAGGACAAATGTGAAGATATAAAGAAGAATTGAAAGTTACAGCTGCAACTCAAGAAGACTGCAGCCTGTGGAGAAGCCCATATGGAAGCAGATGCAAATCCAAAGGGATTGTTACCCATGGAAGAATCCGTGCTAGAACAGCTAGAAAGAAACAAGTTGCAACAAGAAAGGAAACCAGCACACACTAACCCAAATCAAGACCAATTGCCGTGCTGAGCAACTAGCATGGTAGCGTGAGAAACAGAAAAAGGCCTTCACGCTATGTATGCACTGTTCAGCAATCACTCAAACGTGAGTGTGCTATCAACACTGATTTGGTCACAGATACAAAACATAGCACCATATGAGCTACTATGAAAAAAATTAACTCTATCTCGGCCAAAACCAGTATAATCTCCATCCTTTATGCCATACCATTTATATCATGCTCAGGTCCCATACTGATGTATACAATATATCCTCATTAACCAAATCCCCTTCCCATCCTTTGATTTATACAGATACCATGCCATTAGTCTATGGGTCATGCTGTGAAATGTTCATAAAATGTCAATTGAGTTCATTTAGTCCATGACTGGGCTACATCTGTTACAGTGGTCGTTCATGACAGGAGAGGTGATGTATTGTGTGGAGTTCTTGGGCACCAAACCCAGCTTAGGTCAGGTCAACGCTGCACTTGCACTGCTTCTTGTGAGGCTCATTCTCCATTTGTTTGGGTGGTTCCTTCTATAATGTTTCCTATAACATACAACTTAAATCATAGGTTAGAGCAATGTAAAGGTATATCCATTACAATCTACCCCCGGTTCCTTTGGACCAGGTTATAGGATTTAACATTGCAATGAACTTCTCCCCTTGCCCCTGCTCCAGCATGGACTTTACAGACCATAGTCCCTTAGGGGTGTACTTGCTGCAGCATGGACTTATTCACGGACCAGTCTGTTCAAGCGTATACCTGCTGCAGAATGGACTTCTCCACAGCCATAGTCAATTCAAGATGTATCTGCTGCGGTGTCGCATCAAGAGCTTCATTAAGACCAGCGCCGAGAAGAAACAAAGAATTATGATCATAGGTGACTCCCTCCTGAGGGGAATGGAGGCACCCTTCTGCAGACTGGATCCTCTTTTCAGAGAAGTGATCATGAAATGATTGAGTTTAAAATTGTTGGTGTAATGAGAAAAAAAGAGTAGCAGAGTTACTATCCTAGATTTCAAGAGAGCAAACTTTAGCTACTCAGGGAGCTACTTAGCAGTGTCCCCTGGGAATCTGCTTTTGAAGGTTTAGGTTTAGGGCTCTCCAGAACCATATTCTGTGCGATTCTCTCAAGCAGCTCCATAAAGAGTCTGAAGTTTTCTCTACTGAAGCCTAGGGTTATGATTCTGCATTTCATGCCCTATTCCCTGCTCTTACAATCCTAAACTTCACCATCCCATGGTCACTGTAGCCAAGGCTTTTTCTGACCTTAACATCCCCAGACATTTCTTCCTTGTTTATAATAATCAGGTCCAGCACAGCATGCCTCTTCAGCCACCTCTGCTAGATAGTTGCATTCAATGCACTCAAGATATCTTCCAGATTGTTTGTGCCTTGCTGTGCTGTCCCTTCAGCAGATATCGTAGTGGTTCAGGTCCCCAGGACTGTAAATATGAACCTTTTTACAGTTATCTTGAAGGAGGCCTCATCTACTTCTTCCTGTAAGAAGGAAAAACACAGGCAGTGGAACCATGGTTGTGTGTCTTGGGAAGACTACAGGGATACTGCCTAGATGTGTAGGGATGGGATCAGGAAAGCCTTGGCACAATTGGATTTGAATTTGGCAAGGGATGGGAAGAAGACTAAGGGCTTCTACAGGTATGTCGGACAGAAAAGGAAGATTAAAGAAAACTTATCTCCCTGATAAATAAGACAGGAGAACTAGTGATGACAGACATGGAGAAGGTTGAGGTACTCAACTTTTTTTTGCCTCAGTTTTCACTGGCAGTCACTCCTTCCATGTCTCTCAAGCCCCTGAACCTGAAGTTGGTGTCATCTGCAATTTTACTTAGGGTGCCCTCAATCTGCTCATCCAGATCATCTATAAAGATGTTAAACAGCACCGGCCCCAAAACTGAGCTCTGGAGAACACCGCTAGTGACCAGCCGCCAAGTGAATTTAGCTCCATTCACCACAACTCTCTGGGCCCGGCCAGCCAGCCAGTTTTTTCACATGTTGAAGAGTCCACCTGTCTAGGCCATGAGCAGTCAATTTGTTTAGGAGGATGCTGTGGGTGACCATGTCAAAGGTTTTACTAAAGTCTAGGTAGACAACATCCACAGCCTTTCCCTGATCTATGAAGCAGGCCACTTTGTCATAGGAGATCAGATTGGTCAAGCATGATCTTCCTTTCATAAATCCATGTTGGCTGGCCCCGATCCCCTGATTGTCCTGCATGTGCCGTGTAATGGCACTCAGGATTATCCCTTCCATAACTTTGCCCGGAACCGAGGTCAGGCTGACTGGCCTGTAGTTCCCCGGATCATCTTTCCAACCCTTCTTGTAGATGGGCGTTACATTTGCTAACTTCCAGTCTGTTGGAACTTCTCCAATTAACCAGGACTGCTGGTAGATGATTGCGAGAAGTTTGGCAAATTCTTTTGCCAGTTCCCTCATTACTCTGGGGTGGATCCCAACGAGGCTCATAGACTTGCGAGTGTCTAATTGGCATAGCAAGTCACTAACAGTCTCCTCCTGGATTATCGGGGCTTCACTCAGCTCCCTGTCCTTAACTTCCAATTCTGGGGGCTGGGTATCTTGAGACATTTGGTCTTGATATTGAAGACTGAGGCACCTCATCACCTGTCACTACACTACCCTCTGCATTCAGCAAATGGTGGAGACTCTCCTTGACCCTCCTTTTATTGCCAATGTATTTACAGAAACTTTTTTTATTATCTTTAATTGCAGTGGCCATATGAATTTCTAGTTGAGCCCCGGCCCTTCTAATCTTCTCCTTACATGATCTCACAACATGCCTATATTCGTCCCAAGTTACCTGACCTCCCTTCCAGAGACAATATATTCTCCTTTTATCCCTAAGCTCCAGCCTAAGTTCTCTGTTTAACCAGGCCAGTCTTTTCCCCTGATGACTTGTCTCTCTACACACGGGGACGGCCTGCTCCTGAATAGCAAGTAATTTTTTTTAAAGCACATCCAGCCTTCCTGGACTCCTTTGTCCTTCAGGACTGTCTCCCAAGGGACTCTGGCAATCAGTCTCCTGAACAGGCTAAAGTCTGCCTGCCAGAAGTCCAAGGTGGAAGTTCTACTGGTGGTCCTCCTTACTTCACCCAGTATTGAAAACTCTAACATTTAGTGGTCACTATGCCCAGGACAGACACCGACCATCACATCACCCGCTATTCTCTCTGTGTTCATAAACAACAGGTTTAGCAGGGCACTTCCTCTAGCTGGCACATTTACCAGTTGTGTTAGAAAGTTATCTTCCACACACTCTAGGAACCTCCTAGACTGCTTCCTCGCTGCTGCACTGTATTTCCAGCAGATACCTGGCAAGTTGAAGTTGCCCAAGAGTACAAGGACCAGCAACTCTGAGACTTCTCCAGCCTCTTGTAGAATGCCTCATCTGCCCATTCATCTTAGTTGGGTGGTCTATAACAGACTGCCACTGTAATGTTCACCCTGCTGACCTTCCCTCTGATCTTTACACACAGGCACTCAACTTTGTCATCTTCATCATCATCAATTTCAGTACAGTCAAAATACTCCCTTACATACAGTGCTACACTACTGCCTCTCCTGCTTCGCCTGTTTCTTCTAAAGAGCTTATAGCCATCCATTGGAGCACTGCAGTAGTGAGAGTCATCCCACCACGTCTCCATGATAGTGACTACATCATAACTTTCCTGCTGCAGAATGGCTTCCAGCTCCTCCTGTTTGTTGCCCATACTGCATGCATTGGTGTAGATGCACTTCAGCTGGGCTAACAGCCCAGAATTGGCAGAATTCCCTCAGTATGACTCAAGGACAGGAAGTGGGAGAGCCTGGAACCTTGATGGCTTGCGAACTAGTGGTAGGAGATCATGCTCAAATCAAAAGTCAATAATCACACTTCAGAAGTTCTGATAGACACAGGTGTGGCCTGGTCTATGATAAACCAATACTCAGGTGAACTAAGTCAAGAGAAATTTTAGATACTAGGAATCAAGGCACACTCTGTGACAATGGGGAAAACAATCCCTTTATTAGTAGAAGTATGTCCACATTTATTATACTATCAGTATGTGATAATGGAAGGCAGTCTAATTAATTTATTGGGAAGAGATGTACTGAAAAAAACACAGGCAGGAGTTATGTTTAGAAGTAAGGGCATGATGCTGGAACTGCCAGAAGTAATTGGTCAGCTAATGATGGCTGAGCATTTCCAACTGATACCCCAAGAACTGAAAGATGTCCTTAGGTGAGTATGGGCTATATGTCTGGAAATGAGGCTGGACTATTAAAATCAGCTACACCTATAAAAATTTCAGTAAAGCATTATGATCGACCATCAATAAAACAATACTCGCTTCTTCAAGAGGCTGAACAAAGAACTGAACCTGTAATTAATGACCCAAAAACATATGGAATTTTAGTCAGATGCACATCCTCATGTAACACTCCTATATTACCTGTTAAAAAGCTAAAGGAACAAAATATTCAAATCCATTTGAAAAGCCATACAGAATGTCTCCTTAGGTTGTCTGCTACCAACTGCTTCACAGGAAAAAAAAATATGAATGGGAGGAATAGGCAGATGCTTTAGAATGTCAGACATTTTAACCTCAAGGACTCCACAAACCCTCCCATACCTTTACTTCTCTTCTTCCCCAAAGAGTCTTCGTATGTTTGAAATATTACTTGTTAAAAAGCCAAAGCCCTGATGGAAAACCTGTGTACCAGTTTGTACAAGATCTGCGAGCAGTAAATGAAACAGTAGATCTCCTCCACCCTTTTGTACTGGATCCAACTCAAGGGCTCACCAAAATAGCTTCTGATGCCAATTGCTTTACAGTTTTAGATTTAACAGCTGTATTTACTAGTATACCTATTCCTGAAAAATCGGAATTCCGTTTTGCTTTCACCTGGAAAGGACAGCTATATACCTGGACATGATCACCGCAGGGATTCACTGATTCTCCCACACTCCTCTAGCAAATACTGAAACAGGACTTCCAGACAATAACACTGTTGAGTGACACTATACTAATGCAATACACAGATAACTTGCTAATTGAAAGCAGAGACTGTTACATTTGTTTACAAGACACTAACGCGTTGTTATTTGCTTTAGCAGAAAAGGATCATAAAGTCTCCCTTGCCAAAAAGCAGCTGTGCCAGCAACAAGTACATTACTTGGGGATGATAATTTGGCCTGAGGAAAGGATATCATCAGAATGACTACAGGAGAGATCTTTACCTCAAATAAAGAAACAGATTAGAGCATTTCTAGGTGCAGTTGGATTTAATAGATATTGGATACTTGGGTTTGGGGGAAAAGCAAAAGACCCAATAACATTAACTGAAGATGAAGAGCCAGATCAAACTGTATGGACTCCAGCAATCCAAAAGGCATTTAAAAATCTATAACAAAAACTCATGGAAGCTCCCTTGCTAGCCCTGCCAGAATGTAACAAACTTTTCTATTGTATTTACATGAAGAGAAAGGAATAGCCAGGGGTGTGTTGCCCCAGAAAACTGCCTAGTGCCTGCAAGCTGCAGCATATTATTCAGCACAACTAGAGTTTGCAATTCAAGGTATGATTTCATGCCTTAGGGCTGTTGTAGCAGCGGTTTGAGGCTTGAGAAAGCAAGAAATACAGTCCTAGGGCACCGCGGTACCCCACGCGGGGAAAGCCGTGTTCACTCAGAGGGGACATTCCTTATTTACCAGTCAACATCTGCACCGTTATGAATTGATACTACTAACCTTAGAACAGCATGCTGTGTTAAATCTGGCAATGCTACTGCCAGAAATTAATAGAGTCGGAATGAGGATCTCTTCACAACTGCCTAGAAACTCTGCAATCGAAACCAATAGTGTTGCCAAGTGCAAAGGTATAGTCCCTCGATAATCCAGAGTTGGTGTTATTCTGCGATGGCTCATCCTACTACAAAAAGGGACGATGAGTACAGGAGATGCTGTCTCCACACAGTTTATGGTGCTGGAAGCAAGAGTTCTTCCAGAACGCCTCTGGCCTGTTGCAAATCCTGATTTAGAATCCTGCTGACTATGTCAATTTTTCATGGCTGAGTGATTTCGATTTAGATCACTCAAAGAATCACCATCAGCAGTATTAACAAAAGTGGTTTTAATATGAATTTGAAAAAGTGTGGCTTAAGTTCAATGGCAAGGTTCACTCTGTTACTTACTTCATGGAAGAAACATACAAAGGAAAATCAAGTTAGAATTGATCTAGAATGATTTACACAGAGACTGGAGACAACAAGCAGTAAGGGAGACCCTCCCTTTGAGTCACAAGGTTGAGAATGGACCCCCTTGCTTTCTAATCTCCTTCTCAGAGAAATGTCTAGGTGCAGCTGGCTCCAGACTTAGTCCCAGACGTGGTCAACAGTTTATGTGTAAAAGAAGAAATACAAAGAGGAAGGAAAGCCTCCCATTGAGTCATGAAGTTCAGAGTAGACTCCCTTGCTTTCTAAATTCTTGGTGGACCTTAGGTGCAGCTAGGTCCAATCTTAGTCTCAGACTTGGACAATGGTTTATGTCTAAAGCATTATATGTGCAAAGTTTGTAATAATTAATATTGAGCAGTTACGTGGAATACTAATGTTTCATTAGTATTAATTCAACATGCTGTCAGTCACTTACCAAGGATCTGTTGCAAATAAGAGGTCTCTCTTCCTTGGGTAAGGAAGGAGGTTTCAGCCTCAGGCAGGGAATCTCCAAGCTTGAGAGGTGTTCCTGCTCGAGAGGAAAGTCACCTGGAGTGCAGTCTAGTTGCAATTCAGCGACAGCTCAGCTTGGGCTCATCCAAAGATCTGCTGTCAGTAGAAGGTCTCTCTGCCTCGAAAAGCAACCTTGAGAGATGTTGCAGCTCGAGGGGAGATAACTGCCACGCAACCTAGCAGGGAGAGCTCAAAGAAGGCTCAATTAAGGTGTCATATTTATAAGGTAAAGTAGTTGGCTCATAGTCAAATTGCATACAATGGGAAAGGTATGCATATACATTCCTTGTACTGGCAACTTTCTTTGTTCCTTGATAAATGAGTCTTGGAAAAGCCACCCACTATTCATGTGTTAATCACATAATCGCTCTTCCAAGCTCATTGATGCTCACTGGGTCTCTCTATTTCTTCGAAGGTTTCCTAGAGGAGTTCCTGGCCCAGCTATGGCTCAGGCCTTTGAAGCCTGTACTATACTGCTAGCTTGGTTAATGGGTTGAGCGCATCAGTCACAGGGGTACAGGCTGCGGAATTAATAACATTCACTTAAGCATGTGTTTTAGGAGAAAAATCAAACCTCTAACATCTGTATAGACTCCAAATATGCTCTGGGAGTAGTGTTTGCAACAGGACTGAGCTGGAAAGAAAGAGGATTTCTAATGTCAGTGGGACATAAAATAGCACATCCAGAACAAATTTTGGATCTTCTACATGCTCTAGAAAAACCAAATGAAGTAGCAGTATTATATCATAAAGCCCACCAGTGAGTTACTTCTGATCTGACTGAAGGAAACAATCTTGCCATCGGTGCAGCTAAGGCTTACAACCCTTACAGGTCCAACCAAAAATACAATAAAAATGCTAATGACCATAACTGAAGAATATTTTAAAAGAGAAAATTAATCCTTGCCCACAGAAGAAATTGAAAAATTGAAACCTTTAGGAGCAAAACGAGTAAATGGAATCTGGACATTAGAAGAAAAAGCTTTTCTCCCCAGGACTATGTTGATACCTTTGGTCAGAGAACTTCACCATTGGACAAATGAAGGAGCATCTTGTCTAAAAAATCAAGTCTCTCAATCATGGATTGACCCAAGCAATATTGTAAGTCACAAAAAGATATTCAATATCTACATAATGTGATGCAAAGTCCAAGACGGAGGCAAAAAAAAAATGGGAGGGCCCCCCCTGGGCTTGGCTGCTGTTCCAGAAACTACAAACTAACTTTGCAGATACGCCCCCAAAAGACAGACAAAAACCAGTTACTGGTTTTAGTAGATCAATTATCCCCTTGGGTAGAGGCATTCCTTACCCAAAAAGCAACTGCTCAAGTGGAGGACAAAGCTTTACTGAAAAATATCATACCACATTTTGGAGTGTCTGAGTAGATTCCAATAAAGGATCAGATTTTACAGCTGAAACATTAGAAAACCTGTATAAAAATGTAGGAATTCAACAGACTGTATACACCTTACCCATCCCCCAGTCCTCAGGACAGGTAAAGAGAATGAACTGTACTCTAAAGAGTAAACTGGCAAAATTTTGCACAGAAACTCAATTAAAATGGACAGAACCTTTTCCATTAGCACTATGAGAATGAAGGTGAAGCCCAAACCCAGGTCAGAAATTAACTCCTTTTGGACTCTAATTCACGAGACCAGATAGAATTCCAGGAACCTTTGATCCAGCACACACAAGCCTTTTGGTAGGGGACGAAGCAGTTACCCAATATGTCATTTTACATATGTCATATGTACATTTACAAGATAGTTTTAAAAAGAAATGGTATGAAGCTGTAATTACATAAACTTCACCTTTAGGAAACTATTTACATCTATATCAACCCAGAGATGATGTTATGATAAAGGTCTATAAAACTAAAGGTACATTTCAACCCAAGTGGGAGCATCCTGTGTGAGTATTGTTATGTGCTTACTCTGCTCTTAAAGTTGCAGATAAAGACACTTGAATCCACTACTCTCAGGTGAAAGTCACGCCAAACTCCCAGTGGTGATCTTCTTTTTGCTGCTGCTGAACACAATTAGAGAAATCCCAATACGACACATAACTCCAAGTTCAAACTGATGGCTATTAGCAAAGGTTGCCTTAATTCAGACAAATTGTATGTGCAGTATTGGTCAGATATTACTAAAGTTGCAACTACATGTTTCATAGCCATGAGCACACCCCTGTCACTAATATACTATGACTCAAACTTGCCCAACTTTAAGGTGAACCTAACCTGTAGTCAACTTCCCGAAATAGGGAGAGTCTCAACACTGGCCCCACAGACAAATCCGTATGCTATGCAATTCCAGCTTCTCAAGGTAACTTCAGTTGAATATTGCATGTATAGTGTTAACGGTACTGCACCATTAGCAAATTTCATCAACAGTGATTTAATTTGTAACATGACAAAAAAGGTTTCCTATTATTCTACTGATCTCCGCCTCCCAAAAGAATGGTTTATACTATGTGGACTCCTGGTTTTCTGGGAGAATCAAGAAACACATCCTTCTTGGGCACATTTCAGGAAGGGGACTGAGAAAAGAGAGCCCTGATTGACCACTGAAGATGCCACCAATGATGTAGATGCCATGGGAGAAGCAGATACCATTGCAGAGACTATTCCAGATCACATCGCAGATGCAGATGAAATTTCAGATGGAACTGCAGACAGAGACGCCATGGAAGATGTGGATGCCATTGCAGATTGCATTTCAGATGAAAACACCAGAGCAGTTGCAGATAGCACTGGAGATGCAGATAGCATGGCAGATGGCCTTGAAGATTCGAATTCTATTGCAGACCCCACTGAAGGTACCTTTCAAACGCAGATACCTTTGCAGGTGCTGATGCAGATATCATTGCAGATGGAAATACCACTGTGGCTGCAGATGCCATTGCAGCTACCACTGCAGATGAAGATGCCACCTTACCCTGGAATTCCACTGCATGGACCACTGCGGACAGCCTTACTGACGCCATTGTGGGTGCAGGCACCGTTGCAGATGCAGATACCACCACCTCATAAAATGCCTGGGTATGACACAGACTTGCGAAGGAAGACTTCACATCCTTTTAGCTACCAGTACTGCTTAGCCTGCGTAGATAATACTGAAATGAAGAAAGTTCACTCGACAACAAATTAATTACTGTTAAGCAGGTATTCTTTATTAGCAGCGCTGGGGTCGCCCTGGGGATTCTCCACCGTAAGTGCTCCCAAGGACTGGTCGTTCTGGTGGCGTTTATATTTACAAGGGTGTTCCGTATTACTTTCATAGACAAAGAAATCATTAACATAAGGCACACCTTTTCTTAGAACTCATTAAATATACATGAGTTAATTATTCTGCGGTTGTGCTGCCATCCAGTGTCCTTTTGTGGATATTACAGTATCTCTGGTGGTCGTTTACTTCCTCCGGTGGTCTTTTCATAGTCTTCATCACTTGTCCTTTCGCGGAACTCTTCCCGTTGGCAGTTTCTTGGGCATGCCGAGAAAATAGAGGCTTCCATAGATACTTTGTTATCAGAACCTCACAGTGAATCAGTCTGGTCTCTCTCCTGACATTCGTTAGTCCTTAGCTAGTTTTCTAATCTACCATTATGTCCTTGTTTTAACATTCTTTCTTTATGAAATTTCTTTGTCTATGAAATTAATATGCAACACCCTTGTAAATATAAACGACACCAGAATGACCGGTCGTTGGGAGCACTTACAGTGGAGAATCCCCAGGGCGACCCCAGTGCTGCTAATAAAGAATACCTGCTTAACAGTAATTAACTTGCTTTCTTCATTTCAAGCTGGAGACTATCTTGAAGGTCTGGCCTTTGCAAAGAGGGTTGGCAGGGGCTGTTCGTCACCCTAGAGGGAAGGGGCTGTCCAGTCAAGAGTGGACCTGGACGCAGAGGTCCGCTCCCAGGCCAGTGCCACCCAGGGTGCCCACCTGCCCTGGGGGAGCCCTTCTGGAGCCCGGTGTCCTCTGGCTGCAGCCAAAGTCCCTTTGCCCTCTGCAGGCTCCTCTTGTGTTACGGGAAAGCCTTGCCATCTCAGGCCCCCAAAACCTTCCCTGCACCGAAGCAATGGAAGGAATTTGGCC
>NW_009607806.1:0-54661 GCF_000690535.1 Cariama cristata
CCGGCCCAGCCTTAAACGGTGACAGTTATCCTCTATCTTAATTGTTTTGTTTGTAGTTTTGTACAAGTTAACTGAAACTGTTGGCAAACTGAGACATGAATTTCCACTATAGCTCTTCCCAGTGAAACTGTTGAATGAGAAAAAGTTCAATACCTCACACAGTTTTCCTATGTGGCTTTGCATAAGAGCTTTGTACCCATTGAAGTGACTGTTATCAGACACAGTAAATTTGCTATGAAAATTAAAGTACATCATCTGTTGCATCCCAACACTAACAGTAGTAATTGACTGGTAAAATCTTTTCCACCCTGCTTACACATCTCTGAGGGTTGCAAAAATCATAGAAAAGCTATCTATGGGTTTTGCACTGTCAGCTACTGCATGTCAGCATGTCTAGTGACAGGGAAGGGTGTACAAAGCAGTGCTGGATGAGGGAAGAGATATGGTGAAACTCAGCTCTGCAGTGTGTCCCCAGTCACAGCCTCACACCTGCACAGGGCTCCTGCTCAGCCCTCTTCTCTGTCCTGGGGCACATCCCGCCTGGGTGTGCAACCAGGTGCTGTGAAACCTTTACGAGGCTAATACAAAGCTAACATTTGTGCCATGCTGAAAAGTTTTTGAGGAGGAAAAGACCCCTGCTTGACTGTCAGGCTTTCTGTTCCCCATACTGTACTCAAAGCCTCTTTACTGTTGTACCATAAAGTGTGAATCAGAGGGAACAGGGAACAAAACCCTTCTAAACAGCAAATCCAACAATGTGAAAGCTATATAATGTGCAATGCCATTATATGACTTCAAATATTTCATTCCAGAGAACAGTATACACCTATTACATGCTTAAATACAGGCATTCCTATAGCATAATTAAAATGTTTGTGATTACAGAAATACAAGGAGAAGCTAAAAAGCAACACTGTATTACCCCTCTAGGACTGCTAAACCTTGGCTGTAGGCACAGAAAGAAAAGTCACCAGCATGAGGCAAGGAGCGTACAGGCCTTTGGCTCTATCTGAAAAACCAAGCTAATAGGTAGAAGGGCAATTCTCTGTTGGCATATAGCTGTGGAAAACTGGTTTCTCCTAGTTCTGCAAGCATGGTTCCTTGAGCAATATTTCCATATCTGAAAGGCTCCTGTGGACATGCCACAGGGCACTGGCTTTAGTGGGAGCTGTGCTATTCTATGGAAATACTTGTTCATCTGTGCTAGTACTTGCTGTAGGTTCTTTTCCTCTACTGAAAAAACTGTACATTTTGTCAAAAGAAAAAAAGGTACTACTGAAAACTTCAGATGTCAGTTTGAGACTTGGGGTTCTCAAATTTATTGATTTTTTTTCCAGGAAAGCAGACACTAATTTCCATTTAGCAAAAAAAAAAAAGAATTTTCCCCAGTAAAATGTTTAAGTGAGCACTTGCAATTAGCTTTATTCATAACTTTGCAGACAAATTGCTGCAAACACCATGCACTTCTATGCTTTGTTTTGTTTAATAATTCTAGAGAAGTTCATAAGTGAGATTGTTGCCACAATTGGGAATCTGTGGTTTAGCTGAAAAAGACCTAGCTACAATGTCCTAAGGATGTAGAATTAAATAAAGACTTTGTCCTTCTTTTCCAGCCTGATCCCAGAAGATGCTTGGGCTAGATTATCTTCTATAACATGCCTTGCCACAGTCTCCAGAGAGGACCACCTCTTTAAAAGGACAGCATAGTAATCTAATAAAAATCCAATCTATAGAGATCCATTACTGTGCAACTGGGAAAACCAAACCAAACAAGATACTAATATAAAAACCTCAGTGAATTCCTTGGTGCATTATATGTACTACAGCATTTACAAATGACCACACGGATGGTGTAATATCATCTACTGTGGAGAGTTTCTTTTATAGGTCCCCATGGGCTGAAATGTTTAGACACAACAGAGCTGAGCAGACGGGCCAGTTGTAGATTTAACTGGGAATTCTTCTGTTTTTATGGGCTTGTATGTCAACCATGTCATTGCTTTAAAAATTGCTTTTGTATTTAATAGTAGGAGACCTTGACCTGAATGGAGCAGCAACACATGTATTGCTTTAACTAAGCTTTGCATAGGACTGCAAATTGAAATGTAGAGAGATATTAGCTCTGTGAGTTAAGATGTCATTAGCTGCCCAGGAAGGGTAACTTTGTCAATTGTTATTAACACATTTTTTATGCTGGTACTTTAGAGATCAGAAGTGTTAACCTGGAAACGGCACTCTGATTTAAATCTCTTTAACATTTGGAAGGATTGGTCATTTCTTTATACCACATTGCTCTTTGAGGAGAGTCCTTCCTTTGCTCAGCATCTGTAAAACGCCTATACATGGATCTCCCTTAAGAAAGGAGAAAAGGATTCTTTCGATTGTTTCATGAGTTACTCAGATCTGTCATAAAACTGTCACTTTGGATTATTGCTTAAATGTTGGCTGCAGGCTGAAAACAGTATGTCCATGCAGCACTCACACAGTTCAGGTGGGGTTTATAAAAGGGAAATTGTTGCTCTGCAGGGAGATACCTCTTAACCTTATTAATTTGTAAAACTGGTCACATATTTTGGCACTCACCTGTGCAGTCTGACACTGACAAAGCTTTTGACAAGATGAAGTAGATACATGATATTTATGTAACAGAAAGTGCAGGTTCAGAACAAACTTTATTAACCAGACCTGAGCTCTTTCTGTGTCAGCCAGCAGCTCTTTGCAGGAAAGACCTCAGATCTTCTGCCCTTTGCCCTTTAACAAGATACAAAGCTGGGATGCAGGTGATACAGGACTCAAAATTAGCAGTTCCAGATTTACACAAATTCTTCTGTTTTGTTATTCAGATTGTCCTTTACCAGGCTACAGGTTGTGTGGGACCAAAGGTGGGAAATGAGCTCATCTTGACAGATGTTTAGCAGCTTCAATTCCTGTAAACACCAATTCCCAGAACAATAAAGGATTCACTCTGCAACTTACTGGACTAGGTTCTGTATGACTGTGTGCATTTTGCTTTATAGTCATGGAATAACCTCTAAATAATGGCAAACTGAACTTAAGAATGTTGTGAATATATCTACATGCGTATATAATATATCTATGTGAATATGTCTACATGCGTACATAACTTAGAATTTTTTTATTAGTATGCCTTAAATTCATATCTAATTGTATTTAATCTGGAAAGTATTTTCTACAGTTAGCATTGGAGTCTCACTGTATCAGGAAGTTCAGTGAGAAAAACTGCAAAAGACAAGAATTAGGTGAACTAAAGTGTATTCATTTTGTATTCATAATGTAGTCATTATCGTTACAGGAATCGGGTTTTGCATCAAAAAATTACTGATTTCTACCAAAGTCTTTGCACAGATTCTTCATATGGTAGGATTCTAGCACATATTTGGAAGAAAATAATGAAAACTAAATGAGAGATTTTATCATGACCAAAATCCCATTGACAGAAAGAGTTGCTTTACCTGAGCTGTGTAGCTGCCTGGTTAAGATGCAAGAAAGACTATAAGCAGGAGAAGTGTGGAAATATGGTATGGAGATAGGCAGCTGTTAGCCTGAAGCTGAACTGAGACATGGTCTATCTCCAGGAACATATTTGAGGAAACTCCATCTGAACTTTCTGAGGACTGAAATTGTCAGCAATTTCTAGCATCAGACAGCCCAATAAGAAAGTTATGTATCAATCACTGGCATTCAGTACCAAATACCATACGATATGTCTGGCTCACCTTTGCAGTGCTTAAGCAATTACTTCAGTGTCTGGAACACATTGCACCTACTGCATGTGTGGTTCACAGCCAGGCTGTGGGCATGCTATGAATCTAATGATCCATCCCTGCTGCTGACTAATGCTAACACGGAGGGTGTCAAGAAGAGGGAATAAATCAGAAGATTGAACACTAAAAAAGGATTTCTGTGATTTTGTTGTGGAAACAGAATTTGTCAGTGTCTTTAAAATGATTCAAGGCATATAGTTGTAAGCAGATGATTTCTCCTCGTTTTTGTGCATGACTAAAGTATCCACCCAAAGCAACCCAAAACTGTCCCATGGTAATTTGTTATTCTATAACAGTTACACCACGGTTATCCTCCTCAATGTATCATCATGTGTCTCCTTTGCAAGCATGCTATATTGCTGCCTCACATGGTGCTTTTTTGTAGACGCTTCCTTTCTTAGGTCAAAGGGGAAAATATTGCACAGTTTCAGGTTGTTGGTTTGTTGAGAGATATCTGTGGCGACAGACACAGAAAAAGACACATCCCCAGCTTAGCCTAACCGCTGAACCTCCCTCTCTACCTTCAGACTACCTGTATTTTCTGTTCTACCTTCGAACCCTACTGTGACACAGCAAGACACTTGGATTTTTCCCCTGATTACTTGCAAGCTTTACAATATAACTGCTGTATTGCAGGCTGGGATTTCATATATTGTAATCAAGTACGATCAATTCACTGCAGGTGCTATGGCAGGCAGAGGATGATGCAGTCCCTGTTTTCTAAGTGCTCCCAACCTAACCTCTAAATATTGCTGCCAATGGGGGTGATTGGCAGTGCCTTCTGTACTGCGAGGAGGTAATTGTGGTGCTATGGTATAAGCAAGTGAGACTCGTTCTGTATTTTTGCTATAGTGGAAAAAAATTCTGATAAGAGCCATATGGGGTAAAAGACTAGGGTTACAGCAATACAATTACAGGGTTGTTTTATCCAAGCATAGGTGTGACTGAGATGGCAAGTGAATTTTTCTATCATATATGTATGCAGGCAAAAAATCCAAAAGACTGTAGACACTATTTCTAACTCAACTTACTGTGACCACTGAAGAATAGGAGAATTTTCAATGAGGAATTAATGTTATGAAGAGGTTTAATATTATATAGCTCATGGCACACCAAAAATCCTTAGCTCTTAGCTCATGATAATCCGGATAGAATTTAACCCACAAAACTTAAAAGGTGAGTCTGCATTACCCTTAAGTAGAGAAAAGAATCTATTTTATACTGTCATCCAGGTCCAATCCAAAGCTTGTAAAGTTAACAGGTCTCTAAGATTTCAGAAGGCTTTGGATCAGGTCCTGATAGTCACAACTCCAAACTGTGTGATATGTAAAAGTGTCTTTTTTAAGTGCTCCTTGCAATCAGATAAAACTCTTTCCTAAATGGCATCATTCAATATACAGATTGTAGCAGGTAATTGTAATTGTAAATTACTGTAGCAAGCTCTAGAATCAACTATTTAAGTACTCACCTGGCAAAACTGCAAAAGCTAACTTTTTTCCTCCTTACTTCTCTGTATATGTTTCATTTTTCATGGCTCCTTTACTTAGATATTGCAGTGGGCAATTTGGATTGAAACTTGGCATAAAAATTGTCAGCCTCCAAGCAAATATTTGTCATTTAAAAATCATGAGGCTGTTAAGTAAAACTTGGCAAACTGTTCTAAAACTGTATGTACGGCAACTATATTTGCAAAGTATTGATGCACAGGGTATGCACACTTTCTGGCAAAACACGCTCTCATGTATGTGTGTGCAAACACACAAAACACACAAATATAATTTCCTTGCACATCAGTACTCTTCATAATGTCTTGCTGATGATTGTGTCTCAGAGACCTGAGTGTGAACATCATTTTAGATGTGCCTTCCATAAAAAGGAATGCTTGGTATTTTATATTCACTGGCATAATAGAGTCTAATTCCTCCAAAAGGGGTCTTAATGACTAATATGCATACAGGCACATATTCTGAAAGCACACACTTCAAAAATACGGAAACAGAAGCATAAAAGGTAAAATTATAATTTCACACAGAGTATAAAATTGTAGATTAGGCTTTTTACAAATGCCTCAACAACAAGGGGAAAAAGGAAGGAAAGGACAGAGGTATTTCAAGACACTCCATAATACCTAGTGCTTAATTATTTAATTATAATTACCAATTTATAGCTTCATCTTGCCAACTGCAGAAGCACAGAGAAGCCTTCGCTGTTGTTGAATCTAATGAGAGTTGAGGCTGACCAGCCCCTAGCAGGACTTCGCAAAACTTGTAGGAGTTAGCTCTGAGCACAGACACACTTGGTGCTTCATGATCAGCAAATAAAACACCACAATGGATGGGAGGAACTTGTAGCCAGGAATTCATTGCCTAAAGTTGAGGAAAGAATTAGGGATGAGAATAATAATGAAAGGTGCATTCATGCCAAACCAAACATGAGGGGTTTAAAGCCAGCACACTACCAGAAAGAATGCCCTAAAAAGATCATAGGTCTACTCTCTGCCAGTGTAAAGATATTTTACCAGCTTTCTTCTTCAGCAACTGTAGGTGACTCAATATATTAACTCATATGGCAGACACTACACTACAATAAAAAATAATCAGTTCATTTGGGGCAGATAGGAAACTTTAATTTAAAAATGTCCGTACTTGTCAATTCAATTAGATGAGAATTTAATGGCAAGACAAGCTAAGTAAGTCTTGCCAAAATAGAAGAAAAAGACAGACTCATCAGATAACTGAGGCAGGTACAACCCACCAGGCTAGGCATTTCCTTCTGCTTTAAAAGCTTCCTCCACTGCATCCATATGTCAGTATTGTCCCATCCCTCAATTGGAAACGGCTTCTGCCATTGCAAGCTGCCTGTTTTGCCATCCCGCTGCTCTTTCAGTCTGTGTCAGTCCTCCCTCTTTTATTCTGAGGTGACAGAGGGACACAATGAGGTGTTCGTATCTGCCCATCTCTAGCTGCTTACCCAACTCACTTATGACCTAATTGCTGTGTTTTCCAGCAGTGAAAACTAACAGATATCCCACAGGTGTCGGAGGACAGACCACTGCTACCAGGGGTCTCTCCTAAAGCACTTACAGTGAATAGCAGTGAGTTGGGTTTTTGGTTTGGGTTTTTTTTTTACACTTTATACACTAAAAAAAATTGAGCTGTGATTATGTGATATACACCTAATTAAAATGTACTATAATAGTTGAAGTATTTTACTGAAGTCATTTTCTTTTTCAAGTGACACGTTTACCAGATGATAAAACTTGTCTTGTGGTTTCTCTGCCTTTGCCAAGAAGCTCAGAGCGAAGTACAGAGGGTGGGATCAGTCCTGGACATCAAACCCCCTCCTTGAATGACAGCATTTTTCACTAAGCTCTCATGCTCAAGGCTTAAGTCAGGCTTTTTGCCAAACACTCAAGTCCAAGACAAATAGCCTATGTGGGTGTTTTGTGCACAAAGATGACTGAGGTTCATTTTAGCTAGATGGATAAGCCTTTTGAAATCTGGCATGTTAGAACTGACTATATTATAGATCAGAGTTAGCTGTTTATTGAAAAGCACTGTGAGAATGTAAATTACCTGTGAATCAGAATGACCTGGGAGTGAAGCACCAGTGGCTCTTGGTGAATGTGTTGTCACCTATTCTCACAAACAATGCAACCATTTATGTAAGGTAGATTCCATTTTTTTAAATGACTATGTTCCAGTTCTATCTTTTCAAGTTTTCCCTTGTTCCACAGAAAAGTGATGTACAGATATATGGAATTTGCAAGGAAAAATTCAAAACTCCCTAAATCTCCTGATTTTTTTTAAATATTTTTATTTAATATAGTTCTTCCATAAGAGCTATTTTCTGTTGGTGGCAGGGCTGAAATTTCCTTATGGGTGAAAAACCTACGTGATTCTAAGCTGCACTTAGACCCTAGTGCTCTGTGGGGCCTCAAATAGCTTTATGTACCAGAGGATTATTTTTTTTTTCTTTTTTTAATGTCAGCAGCTGAAGCTCTGGTTTATTAAATGTTGTACTGCCCATAATCCTCCACGCATTGCCACAGAAACACAGAGTATTCCTGGCTCATCTTGTGTCTACAAGTTCCTTTGCCCCTTCAGGTCTCCTGTAACTTGCTTCTCACCGTTTTTCCATTCTAGTAGAAAAAAAGAGTATGTAATTGTTCATAGCTGCCCAAAATGTGTTCATAACCCAGAAAGTGCAGTCTGGGAAAGCACCTGCAAAATACAGTGTCTCCCACATCAAAGGTATTTCCCTAAAGTACTGGACTACACTTAAAAGTTTTATCTTCCCTACAGGGAATGGTCATTTACCCTTTCCTTTCTATTACCTGGGAGAATGGCTCTATTTCCATTCTGAAGGTTGTCTCGTACTCGTTAGCAACAAAACCAAAAGAAGCTGTGTTTTTGAAAGCTATCACAGTCTACCATGGTCTACAATCATGATGAAAGTACAGCCTGGAAAACAACTCTACCAGGTATTTCAGTTGCACTGTGTGAGGACTGTCAGTGTCTGCTCAGCCCTGCCTTCCTTACTGAGCTTGCCAGTTGCATTGTTAGTAGATATATGTTATTTAACACACGGCAATCTCATGGAGGGACACTCAAGTGAATTGAGTCAGAGTCACAGGCAGAGCTATCAGGTTAGCACACAACTCCACTAAGCTGATGTATCCTGTTCCTCAGCACTTAGTTTGACCAGACTTAACCCTGACTGTGATAACAGAGGTATTCTTTTGCTACTGTGCACTGAAAGCATACTTCTAGAGCCAAAGCAACAGAACTCTGGGATGTGAGCCTGCATAGCCTAGGACATGGGCTGAAATCACCATATAACTTCACATTAGAACTCAAGGAAACTGGAATATTGTAAAAAGTCCTGTTTACTGATGACCCAGGCTGCATTTGACCCAATGGTGATGAAAATAAAACCTGGCAAAATTTGGTCTTGGTTGATTAACATGGTGTTGACAGCACCCTAATGGGTGCTATTAGAAGCACAACAATTATTATGGTGTTTACAGTGCACTTCTATAGGGTTTGCAGAATTATGCATTCTGCACATACTCTAATTACAGAAACATTCAGGAAATACCATAACAAAATGAAAAAGTACTTGCAGGTAAAATCAGCAAGTTTTAATAAGGTAAAGGCAACTGCAATATATCCTACTAATCAAAGTACATTAAAATTGCACAGATCAAAAAATGGAAATAAAACAAATTGTGGAACAGCAGCTTGTTCCATAAACACCACTCATCCTGTGCTCAGAATAAACCCTGGATCTTATAGGAAAACTAAAAGGCAATTATAGAATTAATATTAATATAAACCATATGCACAAGTGGGTTAAATTAAAGCTGAACGGTCAGTTTTAATTCTGGCATTACTTAAATCTGATTGCTTTACTTTGCAGTTATTAAATAGTGCTATAATAATAATAGTGCATGTTGCTTTAATTTTATTTTTTACCCCACTGTCTAGAGGCTACCTTTGTGCAGCAGTGACCATCAAAACCATGATCTCAGAATAGCTAGAGTAACCATTAGGTTTTGTATTCATTGTAAAGTAAATATTTCCACATAATCAACAGCAACTATATCAAGATACACATCACATGCTGCAAAACAGACATGAATTTGGCATGTGTTTCCCTTGCCCACCCATGAACAACAAGTGGTGCAGCGCATGCTTCATGTCACCCGATGTGCTGTTCCTGTCCCCTCACCATCAAGGTGGCTTTCAGCCCTGTAAGTACCAGTTGCTAACAGGTCTGTTTCACAACTTTTTCTTCAAAAGCTTATTTCTGTTACACTCCTGGCATCTGTTTCTTCCCCCTTAGGAGCTGCTTAACCTAGGTGCATAACACTGTTTTATAGAGAATCCAAGGTCTGATCCAGCATCCACTGAAGTCATTTTTAATATAGTTCAGTGGGGCCAGACAAGCCAAAGTAAAAGATACAAAGAAGACAGACAGGTCATACTGACAGGTTTGTCTAGAGACTCCCAGAGGTGCATGAAGAGGCACAGTGACAGAAGGACCATGGCTATAGGTCATGTAAATCTGTGTGCCTGTTTGTTGTTAGTTTGCATTGCAGAAAGCAGAAGGTTGTTATAGCCTCTGTGGTTTCTCTCCTCTGTGCCATCACTAAGCACATTATTCCCTCCTTGCTCTCAGAGCCAAAACTTACTTGAGCCTGATGTCTTTCTGGAGGCATGTCCTGCAAGACTTCCCCCTGGCTTTACCGGACAGTGGATGAGGCTCTTACACAGACGAGAAGGAGCTGAGCCAAGTGAGTTTTACACGCAAATATTGTCCCATTTCTGGGTAACCTGGGACCTCTTTCCCAAATATTAATGGCAAATTGCTTTTGGGCTGTGCCACAGGTCCCCTAGCACTTATAGCTACACGGTGGGAAATGAACCTTTATTCTTGGATTTGACACCTCATTCAGTCAGCTTTCTGTACAATCCCTCTTTGTTTATGGTTGTAAAGCTAGAATTGCAACCTCATTTTAAGTCTCGCCATCTGAAGCAGTACAAGATTTAGGGTATAAGCAGGCCAACCACAAGCAGCTGAGGTATAACTCTCAGCTGAGAATTGATAACTGCATGTATACATGCTTCTAACCTGTTGCAAATAAGAAATGAAACTGGTTGCCTAAAACCAAACTCACGATGGATTTAAGTCACTTCCTGGGTAACTTGAGCTTGTTTGGTTTTCACATGCATCAGATCTACACAGATATGTCTCAGCAGAGGAGCGGTAAGTTTAAAGGACTCCCTCCATCAGTCGATGCAAATCACCAGTCAGGCCTCTAATTTGTGAGATGTTTGGGACAGGACCAGTTTTTGATTTTGTATTTAAGAAAACTTGTGCAATAAGTCTTAGTGCAATATTGAAGTTACAAGGCATCAAATTGATAAACATAATAAGGTGTATAAATATTAGTATTTTGGTGTCATGGATATTATTGTAACAAGACCTTTTAACTGTGAAGGTTAATTCACTAAGGTCTGAAAAACATTTGGAGGTCCCTGTAAGAACAGCGTTAAAGAAATGCAAAAGTGTTGCTTTGATATTGTGTTATTTATCAGCTGTCTGGTTAGCATTTGTGCTCAGTCCGCAGGTTTCACATGTAAATCAAATGCAATGAGTCTATGACAACTCACAAGATTTACACAGATGAGACCTGATCAGCCTTCTCTGAAGTCACCGGAGGTGGTCTGGGTTCCCTAATGATTGCAAATAGGAGACACAAACATAAATATAATTTACTTTTATAAAACTTTTAATTAGGTTAATAAAATATCTCTGCATAAAAGCCTATAGCTTGTAAAAACCCAGACCCTGTGCATACCAGAGCTGGTGTGGATCAGGATAATAGACACAAAAAATTGCATTACCATGCTAATACAATAGGGAAGTCTCCTGTCTCTCTTTTGAATAACCTCTCATGCAAATTTCAGACGTTGACCATGACACCAGACCTTCTTAGGGCACTGAGTTGTGTTTCCCTGTGCTTACAATATATTTGATTTCAATACAAAACTGCAGACTCATCAAAACTCCACCTTTCTGCCAGCATTCAATTATTTAAATACTACACAATGTGGGGGGTCTTGCCCCTGAATCTTGCATAAAGTACTTCAGGCAAGCTCACAAATAATATAATACAAAAAGGACAAAAATCCATGTGGGAAGAAATTTTAATCAACAGCACTCTTTTTAGCTATTAGTTTCCATCTTTCCTCACCCTTGACTGGTTGTTTAAAACACTGATTTCAAAATGCATTTAATCATACAGCAAACATATATATTCAAATTGTCTTCACAATAATGATTCTGTAATCTTCTTGAAGTAAAAGGCAGGTTTATTTGTAATTGGGGTCATTATCTGCCCACATGCTAAATTGTTTGACCACATGCTAAACATTTGAACTATGCAAAAGTTCATTATTGTTATCAAATTGCAATATGTTTAGTTTCTCGTGCACATAAAGATGGAATATTTATAAATATACATGTACTTCATGGTACTTATGAAACATTACCAACAAAAGATTAATACATATATAAGAATATTCCACATATATGTAGACATACATATACATATAAATGCTGTTAACAAAGTATTTTTTATTTCATATGCCGTATTCTGGCTTCAGTTCCTAGAGATCAAAATGCCAAGGAAGTGGTAAAACACATAAAGGTTGGTTTCAATCACTTCCCCTTCTAATAGAAAAAAGTTCAGTTTGTCTTGTACAATGGGACTTGGGCTAATAGTATGGAACAATTTTACACTTCTTAGGGAGTAACCAAAATCTGAATTTTTCCTTTATGTGTTTCTAGAAAAATCCCCCAAGACATAATATTTATAGAAGTACATCCAGTTTTGTGTTCAAAAGTGTGATATATTGAAACTAAGAGCCAACTTGAATGTGTATATGCTGTCATACCCATACACCAGTTTTCTTCTCCAAAATCTAAACAATTAACGACTTTGTAGTTTATCCTCAGCACTATTAGCATCTGTCTCTGTGCAGCCCCAAACAGAATGGCTCCAAAGGACTAAGAGGAGCTGCCATCCAAACTGTGGCTGCATTGTGCTCCTGATTGCCATAGCCCAGCGTGCCAACACAGGGACCCATCTGACACTCCCCGGCTGGAGGGTGTGGAGGTTTGCCGTGAGTCACCAAAGGCAGGATGTGCCAGTTCTGTGTGTCCACCCAGACTGCAGCTTGCGAGGATGTTCAATGGGTTCTGTGTATTCCTCCCCCAGGCTAAAACACTCCCTCCTTCCACATGCATAAGACACATCCTCCAGGGAGTGGGGAGACACATCCTCCAGGGAATGAGGGTCCACACCTCCACTCTTCATCCCTACTGCCCTATTCCCCTCTGCTCCCTACACCTGGCCACAGCCAGGACATCCAACTCTTCCCGTCTACATCCCGAGGAGGAGCAGCATGCAGGTCCCAAAGCCAGTCATGTTTGAATGAACCATGCTGTCCCCGTCAGACTTGTCTCAAAGCTGGTTGAAGAAAAGGGAAAATCTCCCCCGAATTCAGTGGGTTTGGGGTTCGATTCCAGACCCCAGACAAGTTTTGCTTCAGAGGAGCTTGGAGTCTAGGTTATAAACCTATGTTTTTGTTGCAGGCCTAAATGTAATTTGATTCCAGTAGTCATGAATAGGACACAGAAATATGGAAATATCTGTACATGTTGCCTGCTCAAACAGTGGGTGCCATTAGAAAGCATAATAGTGTTCCAGGCTATTGATTTTACCACAGTATTTCCTTGTTTAGAGTGTTTTCCACTATGAGATATTTGCACCATGCCATGGGAAATGTTATTTTTAACAGAGCTCACTGCAGTCTTGTTTGAGAAACTATGTGCACAACGTTGAGTTTTCTCGCAATGCTGAGTTACTCAGCTGGGCTGTCTGATGCCCTGTTTAAAAAAATAGGCAGTAGGAAGGTTATTTCCATTCCAAATGAAACATAAAGCTGAAATAAGGTAAAAGGCAGATGCTAAAAATACTAAATCTTGAACCCCCATAAAGTAGCTTAGATACTAATGATATTAAAATAAGGGACTATATTTATAGATACAGTTTAGATTTTGATTATTTTGCCTGGAACAGATACCCAAACCAGACCTTATATATCTTCCAAAACAAATACAGCTTAAATCATATAAGATGTGTTCTTTTTTATACCACTTACTTTCAGTTATTCAGTTACTTTGCTAAGAAATTCACTTATTCTACTGTAGTCTAAGAGGGAAAAAGAAGGAGCGGAGGAGGGTGGAATTGCAGGAGAAAGGGTATAATTGTAAACCAATAAACAAGCTGAGTATGTTTCTAAGTTACAACCAACATAATTAAATGTAGATTAGCTCATCTGTCATAATGAGGTCCAAGTTTCATTTGGCTTGAGGTGGAGCAAAATTAAGTTTAAAACAAACCCATCGTTGTTGATATGAATTGACACATCTCCGTTTTTCTGGATCTGAGTTCTTAATTTCATAACTTACAAGTAAGTTTTTACCAAATACAGCATGTGATGGAAAGCAGGCAAATAAAATATTAGTGAAACTAAACTAAGGCAGATATATTTCGTGATTTCTTCTTATCCTGGATGGATGCATTGAGTGTTCCATGGGGTGTCTGTCCTCTGTTTGGCACTAATTTGCATTTCATTAATGACTTGAAGATGGAATAAAGTGTACTTGTAGTAAATGTACAGATGTTACGCAGCTAAATCACACTTCAGGCACTTTGGGTTAGACTTCAAAATTAATTGGACAAAATAACGGCCTTAAAAAGTAGGATACAACTTAGTAAGGACAAGGGTAAAGTTCTATACTCACTTAGGAACACTCACCATAAGTGAAGTATGTCATGTTGTGGCAAAAAAGCAAACAATATGTATAAAATGTGTCATCTAAAAGGTACCTGTGTAATCTGTCCTCTCCTCTGAGCTGATACAACCACAAATGGAAAATTGTGGCCAGCTGTGGCCCCACACTTGAAGGAAGACATAAACTCATTGAAGAGACTGTGGGACAAGGCAGTAAAAACCAATGGAGATCCAGAAAGGAACATTACCAAGCAAAATGGAATCATCCTTTCTCCACACTATAAGGCAAGAAAAAATGAGTCAAAAAAAAAAAATATATATATACTGTACGTTTTGGAGTAGATTGTCTAAAGAGATGATGGAATCTAGATTGTTGGAAATTCTTAAGAGCAGGTTAGATAAAGATGACAAGACTGGTTTAGGTACAGCTCACTCTGCCCTGGGAGACAAGGACAGATCTGAGTTTTTTAGTTCTCTTTCAAACTTATTTCATATAACTGTACTTTAAAATTCCACTACAGTTATGATAGAAAGAGAGATTAAATGGGAACATTCTCCTGTCTACATGGACACTCACAGGAATCCCTTGACAGCACCATTTTCATGGATACCCCTGACAAATAAGACCCTGTGTTTTTTCTGAAAAGCAAAATATCTGTTGAGTTCACCAGAAAACAAAGGACTGGACTATTCAGAAGCCAATATAACTGGAAAAGGAAAAGCCAGACTGTTGGAGAAAATTAGCTTCAGGCATACATTTTCACTAAGTCTGCAGAGAGTTGTCTCTGAGAGATTTATCATCCTAAATTACCATTGGATCTACATAGGAAATAAATCTTCACAGATATCCACTTGGAACAGGAAGGGGAAAAAAAAAAAAAAAAAAAAAAAAAAAAAAAAGAAAGAAGTTAGCTCTCCTGTTCCAGGATGTATTTTAGCATATTTTCTTACAGACCTCAGTAAAGCTTTTACTTGTAATGGGCTGTTGATGATAGCAGATAGCAGATACTTTTACTCTTTGGTTTGGTTTGGTTTTTTGGGGTGGGGGCAGAGGGCGAGGGCAAAAAAGTCCAAACCTCAATATTTTTACCTGAAATTCAAGGATTTACAAATATTGAACCATAAATGTCACTATGATGCTCTAGAAGAACTGTAATTCAGCTACCTTTTCTTCCCTATTTATTTTTCTTAATATTGTGCTTCCTAGTAGGACTACAATTCCTGGAGGGTCTCCTTTCTTCTTGTGTCATCTCAATGCACCATAGGAATCACACAGTCACAGGACATCACTAAAGAGGTACTGCAATGAAGGAACTTGTCTCAATAAGGAAAATGGAATTATTCAATACCTGAAATACAATTCCCATGAGGTACCTCATCCATACATCAAGTCAAAATATTTCCAGTTTTCAGGTGTTGGACTTTTTGTCCTACACTGAAATTATCTGAAAAAATTTGACCTTCTTTAAATGAGTTCATCAAAAAATCTAATCTTCTCCGTTGCAAACATTTGCTCAAATTAAGTGAATTTAGCATGATTCCAGAATCTGATACTTTTTAATCCATTGCAGCACCATGGTTTCTTGACATTTAAAAGTTACAGGGATTGAGTATGTATTGGACTTAACTATGTCAACAGTCACTAATCCTTCACAGGGTGCATAAAAATAAGCATAAAAATTCTCTACAAAGAATGAATTATAAATTTATTAATAATCTTAATTGGCTTTTGGATTAACTAAATTTCAAAACAACACGAATCTATCTGAAAACTGCTTGATTTCTGCTCTGTTTAGTCTAGAGATCTGGGGAAAGAGACTATATCAGAGTAGACATCATTGGGGAGTTACCATCTCCTCCTCTTTTAATATGTGGCACAAAGCTAATGGCTGCTTGAATTACCAGGCACTTACTATGCCCCTTAGTTTTCTTGTAGCTGGAGAGTTATTGTTCAAATATAAAAGGAGACTAGACCTCACTTCAGTGAGTTCCCAAAGCTAAACAGAAGTTCCCTGTTGACAGACACTGCTGATGTGGCAAAGGGATGTAGACCAGTTGAAGAAATTCTAAAATAGAGCAATAAGGACTACATGAGAACCAGAAAGGATTTCTCAAAGCAGAATTGAAATCCTGATCATGTCCAGTGATACTAAAAAGACAGGACAATCTGACATACAAGCTTGCCATTGCTAAGGGATTCAAGCAAGGAAAGAAGAGGAATACTCTGCAGAGCAGATCCTCCTGGAAACTATGCTAGGGCACATGGTAAATAAGGGGGTGACTGGTGATAGCTAAAAAGGCTTCACTAAGGGCAAATCGAGCCTGACAAATTCGGTGGCCTTCTACAATGAGGTTGCAGAGTTGGTAGATAAGGGCAGAGCGACTGATGTCATCTACCTGGACTTGTGGAAAGCACTTGACACTGTCCTGCATGATATCCTTGTCTCTAAATTGGAGAGACATGGATTTGACAGATGGACCACTTGGTGGATAAGGAATTGGCTGGATAGTCGCACTCAAAGAGTTGTGGTCAATGGCTCGATGTCCAAGTGGAGACTGGTGACGACTGGTGTTCCTCAGGAGTCAGTATCAGGACTGGTGCTGTTTAACATCTTTGTTGGCGACATGGACAGTGGGATTGAGTGCACCCTCAGCAAGTTTGCCGATGACACCAAGCTGCGTGGTGCAGTAGACACACAGGAGGGAAGGGAGGCCATCCAGAGGGACCTTGACAGACTTGAGAGGTGGGCCCATGCGAACCTCATGAAGCTCAACAAGGCCAAGTGCAAGGTCCTGCACATGTGTCAGGGCAATCCCAAGCACAAATACAGGCTGGGTGGAGAATGAATGGAGAGCAGCCCTGAGGAGATGACTTGGGGGTGTTAGTTGACAAGAAGCTCTACCTGACCCAGCAATGTCCACTTGCAGCCCAGAAAGCCAACAATATCCTGGGCTGCATCAAAAGCAGCGTGACCAGCAGGTCGAGGGAGGGGATTCTCTCCCTCTACTCCGCTCTGGTGAGACCCCACCTGCAGTACTGCCTTCAGCTCTGGGGCCCCCAACACAAGAAGGACATGGACCTGTTGGAGCAAGTCCAGAGGAGGCCATGAAGATGATCAGAGGGCTGGAGCACTTCTGTGAAGACAGGCTGAGAGAGTTGGGGTTGTTCAGCCTGGAGAAGAGAAGGCTCCAGGGAGACCTTATAGCAGCCTTCCAGTACCTAAACGGGGCCTACAAGAAAGCTGGGGAGGGACTTCTTAGAAGGGTATATAGTGATAGGACAAAGGGAAATGGCTTTAAACTGAAAGAGGGAAGGTTTAGCTTACACACAAGGAAGAAATTCATCATAGCGAGGGTGGTTAGGCACTGGAATAGGTTGCCCAGAGAAGTTGTGGATGCCCCACCCCTGGGAGTGTTCAAGGCCAGGTTGGATGGGGCTTTGAGAAACCTGGTCTAGTGGAAGGTGTCAGGGAGGTTGGAACTAGGTGATCTTTAAGGTCCCTTCCAACCAAACCATTCTATGATTCTATGAGTTCAATGACTGCCCTCACAAGGCATGTTTAGAGGAAACAACTGGCTCTGCAGGCAAGACTTAATATATCCTGCATTTAATATACATTCGTAGGAAGAAGAAAAAGTGTAGTATAAAGAAAGAGGAGTGAAAGCTGAGAACAGTTTAAGAGAAAAATGGATGTGGAAAAGAAAATATGAAGGGGAAGAATTTCAGA
This sequence comes from Cariama cristata, assembly GCF_000690535.1. Taxonomy (NCBI): domain Eukaryota; kingdom Metazoa; phylum Chordata; class Aves; order Cariamiformes; family Cariamidae; genus Cariama; species Cariama cristata. The sequence goes on from NW_009607806.1 coordinate 17,884, forward strand.
ATGTTTCTCCAACCACAGCAGCAAGAGCACGGATCTGTATTTGATCTTATACTAATGTCTAAAGCTAGTCAAGAGATCTCTACTACTGATCAACTACTGTAAGGAGGTCAATTTTGCATTTATTTAGATGCTCCAGCAAATGCACATTCTGGCTACTTGCCACCAGGGTGACATAAACCATTGCAGAATATCTGGGTTTAAAACCTCCCTCCATTCACTTCCAGCTGTGTTTCAATCTGATGCAATTCAAGATGTCTTTAAGATGCACTTCAAAAGAGACCTGACCAAATGAGATGCTACTTTCTTTTCTGTATAACAGTTGGTGGATGGGTCCTGACTTGGAAACTCTCGATCTCAGTTCACAAGAATAATTTCTGAGGGACCTATGGCAGGTCATTCTGAAGGCCAGATCTCAGATTTCAGATCCTGATTCTTCCACAATTCAGGTCAGGTCACAATATTTTTACAGCTTCTTTCTTATCTCCTGTTTCTGGACAAAAAAAAAGAAAAAATGGTAGGATGTCTGTGAGGTCCTTAATGTTCAGGAACTTGGAAATAATTTAGTTGAGAGAACGTCAAGATCTCCCAACCCGGTTTGAAATTCAAAGATGTAAGGCTTAGAAAAGTATTCTAATTATGGTGAAATCTGCAACACTTGACCAGTATTTCCCAGTTACAACAACTTTAAAAATCTCATAAAAATTTAAAGTAAACTTGCCTACTTCATGGGTAGTTTATGGAAACTAATATGTTTTTCAAGGTTAGCAATAAGGTTCTGTTTGACTGCTACAGTGACAGTGTCTCTATAAATCAGTCCAATAAGCAATTAAAAAGTGTCCATGCCTGTAACTTTAGCAGAGAAGTGTCCATTAACTGCCACCAAGCAACAACATAGTCTGCCAACATGCAACTCATCTGCTTTCCTATACTAACATCCAATGATAGAGCTATATTTCATACAGGAAAATCAAAACCAACTTACATGAATCTTTGAAGCAAAAGTCATGCACAACCCACTAAAGCAAAATGAATACCAGAGTCAGTGGGTTCCAAAAAGAAGAAAGGAAAAAGTAGCTATAAACTCCACAGAAAGTGGAAATACAGACATTGTTATACAGACCTCTAATCTCTTGTGCAGTGCTATATGTGGAGAGGAAAAAGTGCCTTCCTGACCCCTCCAGGTGATCAATTTACACTCTGAAGCCTGAGAGCTGATCTGTATCTTTTCCAAATTAACTGGAATAGAAAGAGGCATGAGGCTAAAACATAAAGAAATAACACTGCAGAAAGCAGAAAGTACCTTATTCATCAGTACAAGACGGGATGTCGTTTGCTAGCAAAGGAGATATCTTTCTTTCATAAATATGCCTGTGCAGATTTTAATATCAAAAGTACCTCAGAATTCTCAATGAAAATAATCTCTGCAGGTACTGGTCCAAAGCCTACTGAGATCAATAGGAGTACCTCCCTCCAGTGCAGTAAATTCTGTATCAGGCCCTTTCTCTGTAACAAAGGTTCCCTCCATCACAGGGCTGCAATGTCCCCTCCTTCCTACCCGCTTACAGTACACTCAACTTCTGTTTTGAAGCTGACAGAAAAACAACAAGCAACCCAGATGAACCTAACTGGAAACATCCTTTCAGATTGGAAAAGATATGCAAAATTACATCAGCTTTACCCAATGTTAAGATAGGATGTTATGCGACCTACAATCCGAAGCACTGTACTGTATGCAATCATCATGCAGTATAATTGTATAGCTTTTTTTTTTTCTCTCAGGTCTACTGAACTTCTGTTATTTCCAAAGTATTAAAAATACTCCGTTTGCTAATATAAATGATTATAATTGACAGTGCATTGTCAATCTATTGCAAAGCTGATTTAATTAAGAATGCCAAGGGGCATCATTTGGGGCCAGGTATCTAAGCTGCAAATTTTTTTTTGATCTCAACCTCTCCCTATAGGACCGTCCACACTGGCACCAAAGGCTGGAGGGCAAGAGAACAAAGGGAATTTTATGTGTCTGAATTCAAATTCTTTCCCTTTGAAATGAAGCGTCCAGAATGGGCAATAAAACTGTGAAAATGGATTTCTGGCCGCATTTGATGTTAAGCCTTTAGTGTCAAGAGCCAGGTCTTTTTTTCTCTCTCTTTCTTTTAGGCATTTTTTTTTTCCCTTTCCCTGAATGGTCTTGTGGGGAATTTGTCCTATAAATTATTTCTTACAGTTTGTATGCATACAGTATGGCCTTGTCTCATAGTTAGAACTCAAAAGTAGGCTATTTCATGTGTTTGTATTTTAATTAACTTGTGTTTTCAGTAAAATTGCAATGGAAAACATTGTGCTAAAGAGGCTTATTTCATGTGGCTTTTTTTCCTATCAGCCTGTGTGTGAAACCTTAATGTTTGTTAAGCACTTCTGTGGAAAGAGTAACTTTGACTCTGGTCTTCCTTTTTCATATCCAGTAGTCATAATCCTTTGTGTCATCTCTTCCATTCCCATAGTAGGATATTGCAATGCAGTAAGAAAAGCAGAGGATTAGGCCCACTTAGAATGATCATGCAGAGGGATCTATTATAATAATGATTACAACCATTTTATCTTTAATAGCTAGCCACTGATAGAAGGGCAAGGGGGGGGTGGGGAAAGAGAGACAGAGAAATGAAAGGAATCTTGGCATATTGAAATGATTTGTTCCTAAGCTTTGATTGTATATGAAAATTGATCTTTAAATATTTATTTGTAACAAAAGCAGTTGGCAATACCTTATTAAAGCTGGCTAAATTAATTTAAATTGTTACGCACCTCTTAGTATATTCTTGCTGTCTGAAGAAAAAATTTTGTGTATATGTACGTGTGTGCATGTGTGTGTGCATGCAGTTTAATTACAAAACATTTTTTTTTAATAAAACGAGTAGCACTTCACTATCCATTTCTCTGCAGACTGTGTTTTCATGCAGCAACATTACAATGACTAGCAATTCTTTTTCTACCCAAGTAAGTCAAGGTGTTGAAAGCAAAATTTAGTTCCACAAGTATATGGAGAACCTTTTATCAGGAGCCAGACTATTAGGTTTTCAAACAAAGAACAACAAATGTTTAAAAACATATCTTTTGCTCCATTAAGTAAAGTAAAAAAAAAAAAAAAAAAAACAAAAAAAAAAAAAAAAAAAACCAAAAAAACCCAACAACCCACCTTAAAAACCAAAATAAAAATCTCTTTGGTCTGTTCATGGATTTCATCGTCTCTAGTCCTACATTTCTGCTCTTTCAGCCCTTATATTTTTTACTGATATCCTTTTCTTGTAGTTTTCTTTCTCCAGGCCTCCCTCAGGCTTCCTCCCATCTATCTAGAGTTATTCTCTTTTCCATTGACTCTGGTTCATTCTGATCTTTTTTCTTTTGCTTCACGTACCACAGTTAGTTCACTTTTTCCTCCTTTCTCACATATAGTTTTTCCCTGTCTTTTCTGTTTTATTTGTCTGTCCTTGTCTATGTTTCTAATTCTCTGTTTTCTCTATTTTTAAATAAGCTTTTCAGGCTGTGATATATATACGTGTGCAAATAAAGGGAAGAAAAATTGCAATCAAAAGAATTCTTCAAGATTTAGGCAGTCATTTCAATCAGCATCTGAAGCTAAGAGATTTATGCTAACAAACTGATATACCAGTGTCTATCACACTAGAATTAGGGCCAGAAAGCTTTAAATGAAAATAGTAAAAAGTTGGTAAGATAAGGCATTTTATTCCCTAGTATTGCTTTTCAGGAACTCTCACTTACCAGCGAGTTAGTCACGGTATTGAGCATCCTCACCAACCCCTCCTAACCTGAACTCCATCAAGACTTTTTTGTGCGGGTCACATCATGACCCTACAGAAAACATAGTTTATCCCAGCACAAAAAGAAGAAAGAGTGCCGATATGATTTTTCAGGCAAACCAGATTTTCTCTGGTCTATTTAGTTCTCATATGAATGCTTTTATAGGTACCTGTGTAACTCCAGTAGTGCCCTAAAAACCATCCTTTTGTTTGATTTCAAGACACCATGTTCAAAAAACACAAGGGGCTGTTTGATAAGCTATGAGGCAGGGGTTTTTTTAACGTTTAGCATCCTGACTTTACTTACAATAGATCGTATGCTATTACTGTGATCAGTACCTTTCCTTTTATCTTGGTTGCATGAATAGGACCAGTCTCTCACACACTTAATATCAATGGTATGCCTTGTATAAATAAGTCTATCAGATATTGACGCATTTCACTCAAGACCTCCCATAGTTTAGACCTGAGCTTTTGAGCTTTTTAAATACAAATACAAACTTACATTGCTTCTCTTTGGTCACCATCTCCACCCTCATCTCTAGGTAACAAAAAATTACAAGAGTGAGCCAGGCCTATTAAAATTTCCTTCTTCACCCACCAATTTAGTGAAATATATAAATGCTACAATTTCAAATCAGTGACCAGGTCCTACAGGCTTAAAGTTAAGCATCTGTGAAAATGCTTTGTTGAAACATCATTTTTACAAAGCAATGAGGGTTATACTGAGACAAATAGACAGAGGCATCGAAAATGGAAGGACCTCTATTGTTTAACTGTATATATAGGTTGGTAGATACAGACTAGCTAAAATATACTTTGATAAATTTGCACATACATCTACACAAAGACCAAAAGTCTTCCATTTAATTCAGCTGTGTAAGTAAAATACTGTGTTACCTGATTTACGTGTACTATAGAACTCCCAATTAGACACAAAACTTTGAAAATTTGGAATAGGACTTAAATATTCTCGTCTCCCTTGCTGCTTCTAGGACAGACATACCAACTGCTATGAACATTCAAACATTGATTTAAACATTTTCAGACAAAAAAAAAGAAACATAGCAAAACCTTTCATACAAAATATTCCAGTTTCACAGACCCTCTGTGAAATAGAAAACAGGAACATGTGAGATACTACACATGGTTATACCAAAACCACAGTCAGCATTCATGTATTACATCTGTTAGCCAGGCAATGCTCTGTCCTGTCCAAGATGTGGTCAGCTTTTGAATTAAGATTTGCTGAAACAAGTTTCCCAGGATCCATTGCAGCCCTATAGCCTCAGGCTGTGATAATGGGAGATTTTGGAAACTAAATAAGATAGGGCTTGGACAGTAAGTGGAGTGCAGAATCCAAGGAGAAGCCAAGGAACTGCAAAAGGTTTGGCTGTTTTTCAGTTCACAGTGGTTTGTACCTTCTTGCTGAGATGGGCAAGATGTCTCTCTGAGGGCCCTGGCCTTATGTCCACAGTCTGTGGTTCCCCTGTCCTGACCACAGTGGGGCATTAAAGGTTCCTCGTTGCTGGTTTACACTTCAAAGTTTTCTAACCCCACCCAGCCTTGCAGCAAAATCAGAATGGTAAATGAGTAAACAAATATCAGATTATCTAGTCTGGGTACATCATTCACAGCTTCCTGCCCTTAATGCAAGAATTTGTTACTCAGCAGCTACCATACTCCTGTATAGATTCACTTGCATTTCAGTGAGAGGTAGGGTTTTCTCTTAGTGCATCTTAGGAATCATTAAATTATTATTTGTCACTAAAATACGTTTTTCCTTAAGAATATTACATGTATACTTTCTGCTTACAGTTGGACTCAACATGAATTCTCAGAAATAAATATTTTTATTTTGTTCCTCCCACGCATGACAAAAGTCATCTTAAAGTACTTCTGAATCAAAGAAGTAGTATGCACACTAAAACTCCCCATCTTTTAAAAATTTTTTTTGGAACTTTGTGAAGTACAGAATAATTTACACAATCCCTCTGAACCCCCTTTTGCTTCCCTCACACACTCAAGCCATACTTTCACATCACAGGTTCTGTGATATCAGATGTTTAGATGTTTTCCCTGGGATTTTACCTCATTAAGTCAAGATACTATGTGAGAATCTAAGTTTTCATTACTTTAAAAACTTGAAAATACATCCCACATACAGTGCAACATTCAGAAGCAACAAGTTAAGAAGATAAAAATAAATAAATAAAATAATTAATTAGTATTTATACTTGTTATTTTTAAAACAGGTTTGATGGTTTGATTTTCATGTGGCTTATTTTGAGGAAAATGAAGTGAGCACCACGAGGGAATAAACACCATTTTTAAACAGCATGTAACTGACATGTATGACCTCTGTTCCACCACATGACTCAGTCACTCAGTAGGTTCTAGTGGAAAATGCATTACACAGCATATATTCTTTTCTTCTCTTGGTACGAAGATTGTCACCAGTTCACAACTCACTCAACCCAAATGCTCTAAGCCCAGAAGCTGAACTCTTGCTGTCACAGGTACGCACTCACACACACACACATCCCTGTAATTGTGCAGACTGCTTGTGCCGGGTACTGCACACAAAGAGCTTGACAAGAGAAAACTGTAACACAGTCGAAGCGTTCTGTCTTCCGGTAACATACAGCAAAACCTTTTTATCAGTTTGAAACTCTCTACAGGGTTTTAATCAGAAACCCAAATCTTAAAGCCTGAAAAGATTTGACAGGAATGCTCTAAGCCAGAAATGCCTTTGTTCAGCCCCAGATCTTATATTCAGAAGTCAGGCTATGAAGTGACCAGCTGACTGCTACACGCAGGAAACAGAGAGCAGTGAACTTGCACAGATGGGCCCGATCAAAAACGAACCACACATGCAGAGCAAGCATGTACACTAAGCTAGCACTGACACGCTGCAGCTGGTTTCAGGTACACGAGTAGATGAACTCTACCCGGATGTGGTCAACATTGTAGTAAGCTACACAGAATACGTTATTTCCCCACAGGCCTTTGCAGCAAACCCACAAGCTTTTTGGAGGTAACTTCACTGCACAGCTTTCAACTTGCTGGATATATTGTAATGGTTATTCACTGCTGGTACTGCAACAGTAGCTATTTCAATCCTTGAGCTCATTTCATTTATTTTCTTTCTTTCATAAATGGCTGAAAGTGGAAAATAATATCTGATGATTAGTTAGATACCTTTTGGGTATAAAACTTCAAAGAAGGGAGAGTAATGATGAAAACATAATAATCAAAGTTTTCACTTAGATGTGTTGCTTATTATTCCTATGAATATTTTTCAATTTTTAGTATGCATGCCATAAAGAAAATGTGTGTGAAGCTTTCAGTTTTTAGCATTCTATTTATTAACAATAGTTCCATTCAATGTCCACTAACAGCAGACGCAATTTTAGTGAAATCCATAAGCAATAAAGCTACTCATATTCTAATTCAGGTATCTTGACCTATTATTATCAATTCTGGTTCTTGTGATTATTTGGTTTCATTATAACAGTAAGTGCTAAGTGCTTTCTAAATTAAGAATCATGACAGTCATTCCAGCCATGTTAAGAAAAAACAGTCTTTACCTGGTTATCTAAATAACATCTTACACTAAACACACAGACACAAGAAAGAATACTTTCTTGATAATTCCAGTAAGAGTTTTCTCAACAATTTGACAACATAATATTTAAATGAAACATATATTTTATATATGCACAGAATTTATTGATTGATGAACTTCAGAAAGTGCAGCTAAGGTTATTGCTTATTTATCATTCAAAGCTGTGCTAGGAGATTTCTCAATTATTAAAAGTAAAGTTTCCCTTTTGAACTACGACCTAATGGCCAAATTCAAAATCCAAGGAAGCTATCCATCATGCCCTTTCATGAGGACCATGCTATGTTCTAGACACACAGCAAAATCCAGCAGGGTATAAATGACTAAATAAGCACAGCCACATTCATTGTGATCTTTGTTCTTTCTCCTTAATTCTGATTAATATTTTCTTATTACCCTATCTGTTTAAATTGTATCAAAAAATAGGCATGCATCTAGGGAGAGTCATGTCTGCCTTGCAAAGTCTTGCATGGTGCACTGTCATTTGGGATTGGGCACACAACATACACACCTCTCATTAAAATCAGCATAGAGTGCTTGATGAGAGCTATTTTCCATTCAATTGTTACATTGCTACACTTTACCTGTTTGTGATACAAGTTTGTTGGGCACCTGCAATTTATGGGAAAACTTCAGTTCGACAGTTCAGTTGCATTTGAGAGCAAGACTCCCAGAGAACTTCATGATTAATCTGTACTGATGCTTTTCCTTCCAAAAGTCAAGCCTCCTTTTCAGGGAACGGAGGAAGGGACTTGAAGTTTGGCTCAGGAGTGGCATTTTTATGGATGGTTTCATAAAGAGCCACACAAAGGATTAAAAGCTAATGGTGTCAGCGAATTGATGAGCTTTTGTAAAAATAGACAATATTTGGATTCAAATATTTGTGACAGATATTTACTGCATCACAATGCATTGTCTTTCCAGCCAGAACTTTTTCAGTTGAATGAGTATTCAGACTGGAGTCCATCAATCTACATTTAGCAATTTCCTTCTGTGAGCCACAGAACACATCTGCAAATCTGTAGCTAGATCTAGAGATCCAGCGTGGACTCTCTGAGGTCAACCAATGGTTGATCCACACAATAGCTCTTCCCTCAGTGGAGCTTAAGAATGTCAGTAACTTCTCCCTACTCTGCACAGCTGTCAGTTTTCATAAAATCTGCAAGAACTTGATATATTTGAGGTCTTTGCCTCTCAAATTTGCTTGAGTTTAGCCAACATGTTCTAAACTTACTGATGTACTGATCACACATGCACATAGTATAATCATTACTATTTCCCTTCCTCAGCAAATCAGGCTAAAACCCATAGAAGGAGAGTCCCTAAGATTCTTCCAGAACTCCAGCATTAAGTGCAGCATTGCCTCTTAGTGTATACAACCCCCATTGTTTCGTCCAGGCCAATTCTAAATGACATCATTGATTTGTGAGAAGAGTATCTAGTAATTAGTTGGTTTTTCTAACAGTCATGCCATTTGACATATTAAATGTTGTGCATTACTTAAACAATAGGGTAGAAATATCAATAGTCTGGTGCCACTGTGTATGGCTCCTTTCCATTAGAGTGTATATATGTGTGAGGCTGTGAATGGTGAGTAATAGGGGACTGTTTCTCTATGATGTATCTGGTGAAGGCAGCATTAGCGTCTTGTATGGTAGATCTCTAGGGGTACACAAAAGTTACTAGGATTTTATTTATCTTTCTGGGGCTTAATCAGAGGATTATTTTCAGGTTTATTACAAAATTTGATAGGATTTCACCCTGAGAGATACCTTTAGCTGGACGTCCCCTACTATTTGTCTTGCTGACAACAAGCTCAGTAGCTGTTTTCTTCACTTAGGACTCTCTGTAATGCTAATGACGAGGGTTATTTTGGGTCTCTGTTGCTGCTGTTTTCTCTTTTCTTCTTCTTCTTCCAGTGCTGTGGTTTAGCCTGGAGAAAATATGTAAGGGGGAACTAATCCCACTGAGAAGGTTATTGGATGATAAAGCCAGACTCTTCACAGTAGGGCGTAGCAGGATGAACAAGAGTCAACAAAGAAATTGAAACATAACTCTGTCCCTTGAGATTTTCATGAACCAGCTGGACAAAGTCCTGAGAAACCAGGTCTGAATTCAATGGCCCTGCTTTGAGCAGGACATTGGGAGTAGTGACCTCCTAAGTTTCCTTCCAACCTGAATTATTCAATCATGTTATTATTCTATGATTATCTTTTAAATTCACTTTCTGTACAAAGACATACTTGCAGACACTGCCTTGCCATAAGATGTCAATCTAGTGAAAGATCCTTAGCAGTCATCAACAAAACTTGCCTTTAATTGATATTGCTGTTATATGTTTTGGATTCTGAAAGGCTCCAGTCAGATAGTTGCCATGAAACGCAATGTCCTATGTAAAAACAGAGTCTTCTTAGTCCCTCACTGACTTTTGGTCTGTAGCTAACTTGATAAACTACACTGGATAGAAATGGTCTCTAGGGTCCCTAAAGCTGTTACTAGATTTTCATGGTTCCTTATGCCATCAGATCTGTAAGTTTCAAATCCTATAACTTTATTTAAGCAAGAAGGAAATGAACAGTGCACATTTCATCTCCCTAAGATCTCTAGATGGTCATACATTCACTTGAGTAGTAAAAATATTTTATACTGATGGTCATTGGATGCATTTAGACCTCACCTGGCTTTGGGTGATTTCTTCAAAAATATCAAATTACTAAGAGAACTTGCCTTCAATAAGGTTTTTGTATTATGGAGAAAAGTTATTTACAACCTTGGTGGGTTCTCCTTTGAAGTCATTTGTCTTGTTGAGAGGGGAAGTGGAGCTGGCCTTTGAAGAGTCTCATTTCATCTTGGATCTCTCCCTTTGAAGTATACTTTACCCTATGGGCATTCCCTGTGGAAAATCTCTCATTGTTCATGGGTCTCCTAAGAAAATATTCCCCAGAGGCACACTTCCCCAAAGAATAATTTAGCTTGGAGATACAAGCAGTGATGTATTTTTCATCCTTGTCAACAGCAGGCAGAGTCTAGTAATACCAACCTCACAAAATATTTTATAAAGAAAATATAGGTGATTGCTAGTTTACGATGTAGAGGGCAGTTGCACAACATGCAAAGTGTTCAAATATTGATAAACTCAGTTTCCTTAACGCTGCTGAAAAATTGTAAGATATTTCAGTAGCATTACTCTGCCTTCAGACAGCCCTAAATTTTTTGAGTCTTTGATGCTGAAATCTTCTCATTCTTATTTTCTACCAGGAAAAATTCTCTGAAAGCCTGAAGAAAATCCTGTCAGGCATTTGCAGGCCTGATGGTGTTCAAAGATAGCCATTCTGAGTGTGATAAAAAACAAAGAAGAGAAGGTACTCTTTCTCTTTAAAGAATTTTCATTAATTTTTTTGTTATAGAACTTCAACAAACGGAAACGAAAACCTTTCTTTATGGCTCAGTGCTCATTGAGGTCTAGTACCTCAATGAGGTTGCAAACTACAAATTAGGAACATAAACACAAACAAACAGCCACACCTATGGTCCATAAAAGCTTTTCAACCATTAAAGCAGCACTACTTCTGCTGTATCCTACCATTGCCTAATTTCAAAGGCATAATAAAGGGTAATTGCTATGCATACAGGATCAGCTCTAGGCATAACCAAAACAAGCAACTAACTTGGACAGCAAATTTTCAGAAAGGAAAAACAGCCATGGCCCTGCTCCCTATTTTGCTTATACCACAGCCTTAGAAAGCCAGACCGGCTGCTGCAGCTGTGTCGAGATGTGAAGTACACAGGTGATGAGAGCAAGTGAGAGCCCTCCCAGATGCAGAAATCATTGCCCCAAGCCTTTTGATCCCTCTGGCAGCAGAAAGAGCAGTGAATCTGACCTTGTGTGACTCCTCTTAGTGCCTCATTTCTCTCTTTCTTCTTCTTTGCAGCAGTGACCTATTTTTGGTCATGTCCCACAACTTACTCTGAAGGGGTGCAGCACTGGAACCAGCTCAGTACATTACATATATTCTTAAGCATTGACAATTTAGTCTTTGTTAGCAACAAGCCTTCCATTTTACAGAGTGCCTGGGTCACTCAGGAAATCTACGGTAGATTCAAGATTGTTGCAAAAGTATCAGATTAAATTATCACATTTCATTCTGAATGCGAAGAGAAAGACTCAGTGGATTGCAATGGATATTATAGCATGCACAGTTTGAAGTTTGTTTATATATATATATAAACATACATTTATAAAACTTCAATTACCTCTGAAAATATAGGATTCTGACAGGAGATAAGAGCTCAGCCAGCTTGAGTGCTTTCTTTTAAAATTATGTAACAGATTTGGGTAAAGATAGTATGATATTTCCCATTGCACTATATTTAAGTATTAATGGATTTTTCCTATGAAATCTCTATCTCTCTTCTGTAATACAACCTTTGGCCATCTTACTTGTTTGATATTATGGTCTTTTCCATGGCAACAGATTGTGATGTCATGCATGGAGAGATTATGAGGTCAAAAAGTGCCCAAGATGGAGCTGGAGGAAGAAGTGGGAAATATTCTGAAACTGCATAAACACTTTTCAAAGTAACTATTTAAAAGAAGTGGAAAACTTAGAGTAAATGCAATAATTTTTTAACTTACCTTGTCAAAGAGGCTTTATGGTTGGGTCAATTCTAATTTTTTATTTTGATTATTATCAGTATTATTAGTATTACAACAAAAATAATAGGAAATATTTGCAAAGATGATAGTACAGTCAAACAACAAAGAGCTTTGAATCTGTTACATGCATAATATTAATTCCATTTTGTCATAGCCTCTGTAGAAGGCTATGGGTGTAGATTTGACTTTTTTTCCCCCTCCAAACTTTACAGGCATTCACACCTGAGACTTTAGTTCAGCTTTGTTTGGAGAATAGTTTTATCCACACATGGGTTTAAAGAGTTCCAGTCATATGTTCACATGCAGGGTTTTTACTCCAGTCCATCAGCACATCAAATGCTTGTTGGATGTTGTCTGCAGAAGTTCTCAATAAATATACTTCTCCTGCAGGCTCAGATTTTCCATACATGTCTACTCCCTTATCATTTTATAAAATTTAATAAGTTACAAGACATCATTGCTTTTAAAGTTCCCCATACTTGGTCTGATTTCTCCAGGAATATCCTCCTCTGAAATCCATTTGCTGATAAAGGCAACCTTGCTCAAGGTATATATGATAACTTACACAGAACAAGCCTGTTTTTGCAAAGTCTGGATAAGACACACCAAATACTATGTAGGGAGAAACTGAGTGCCGTAGACTTTTCCAGGAACCACACAGTTGGTCTTTAAAGCCAGTTCAGATGTCTCTATGTAACACTGAAACCTGAAGGTTGTAGATACCATTCCTTATGTCAAATTATCCCTCTATAAACGAGGATAATCCCATATTCAGATGAAGCGCTAGAATAAAAACATAGCCTGGGCAGGTACATAAAATGGCAGTCAGAGGTCTCCAATGTTGTTTATTGGAAATACAAAATTCTACCTGGGAATCTAGCTCAAAATTATAACTGTGCCTTTCTTTTTATGCAAGTATCAAAAACATCAAAATACCAGAAAGACACACATCAGTAAATCAGATTAAAAATGGTGAAATCTAGGCACAGGTTATTTTTTTCTACTTTTTCCAGGAAACTGTTGTCAGCAATGAAAAGAGTTTACATCTCCAAGTTTACAGTAAAGACCTTTCCCAGTAAATCAGACCGTGTCCTACCTCTTTACTGTAGGAGATAGATGAACACCGTAAGTGTTGAATGGCATTAATGGGCGTTTTGAGTGTGAAAAGACTATGTAATTGCACTCTACAGCTTAATTTGTGATTGATGATTCAGGGAGCTGTAGTCAAACCTCTGCTCAATCTCCATCACTTCCAGCCATATTCTGCTCTGTTTCACACGTTTGTGTCTATGTGCTCATGTCTTACCTACACAATGATGTACATAGATGTAAAAAAACTCTCTGCCTTATTTCTTCGCATGGACATGCTGTCACAATGGTTAATGTGGCTTTGATTTTGTCGAATTCCTTTAACATACTGAGCACCGTCTAAGAAGAGGATTCCCTTCGTAAACACAATTTCATTATATTAGGGACCCTCTCAAATTACAGCATAGAAATGGAGGAGAGAGGGAGAGATCTATTCAATGACCAGCAACATTTCTTAACAGAACACAAATTTAACTCTGGAACTAATTTCCGTATGATGTTGTGAGGTCCAGAAGGATAAAAATGTCCAGAAAGGATGATGCAATCATGGATTTTTAAAAATAAATCTAGTCACAGTCTCCAGTTCAAGAAGTAGATAAATTGCTGGTTGCACATACCTGGGAGGGTAGACTGGGAGAAAAAATATTCTATATTTACCTGTTTTGTTACATTTTTCCCCTGGACATGTACTATTGACTCCTATTGGAGAGAGAATACCAGGCTAGATGGAGCTCTGGACTGGCTGAGGATGTAAACTCTTGTGTTTACCCTGCTATAGTAAATGCTGAAAAGCCTGAAATCAAAGCGGTAGTACTATGGCTTGATTGTGCTTTCATAATAAAGTCCATCCTTGTTAAATAAAGAGATCACCAAGTTCCAATGAATTCAAATTTAAACTCTGTCTATAAACATAACATTGTTTACATCTTTCATTTACGATATTTCAACTAAGTTGTTCTAAAATTGCTCTGCTTTTGCACTATGTCATAAAATGGAAGCATATATTACATTAAGCAGTAAGGAGCTGTATCTCATTTAAAACGTATAACCACATAATTTCATAGATATATATCTATATATAGATATATATCTATGAACAATGAAATTGCCCCAAAATTAAAACCCTCCTGGCAGTGTATTTGTAAACACAATCAGCCCATAATCCAATAAAGAGACTCTGCTTTGAATTAATGTGAATTGCTTCTCTATTCTGCCTTTACAAATATAACTTTTTTCATCTGAACTTCCTCACTCCCTCTCTTTGTTTCACTAAAAATAATTGTAGTGATTTTCTTCCTTACTTGCAAACAGCAGAGAAAACATTTGAAAAGTGGAATAAAATGGAGTTGGGAAAAACAAAAACAAAAACAAAGTAAAAGCAGCAGATATAATTCCTTTTATACCTGCAAATAGAAAAAAAGCAAATCTAATTTCTCAGAACTTCTGGCATGAAACACTTTGCATTTTAAAAAGAAACCATCACTTCCATCATTTTTTATGATTCTGATAATGAAAATGAAAGTTAGATTGTTAAATGGAAAGTGCAGTAATTTTATATACACATAAAAAAGAAACCATTTCTTTAATTTTGATAATTTAAAACAAAATTTTCCAAATTACAACCTTTTAGTTATAATTCATTAAACTTCCATGCAACAATATTTGGTATAAAAGCAAATCTTAAGACATATGGATACAAATGAAATATTTAGAGGTTAATCCTTCAACAAGACAGGAATTCAAAGGGAGATGCGTAGCTTGTAATATTTACTGAACTGAGTTAAAAAATGAAGAAAGAAGATCTTATTCTCAATACAAAATACATAATTTGGAAGGTAAATTGAAGACTGATATACCTGAAATATTTAACCACAAGATTTTTATTCCACTTAGTATGTGCTTTTCTTCAAATTTCCAGAAATTTGAAGTGATACTGAAAACAATTTGGGGAAACTACAAAGAAAATTTTACTTATTTGTGAGGATTTTTATTTTTAGATGAGGAAGCTGAAGAAACATTTTCTAATAAATTCTTAGCTATTAAACATTGTCTGCTAGACATGATAACTATATAGACCAGATGGTACCAATTCCAGCTTTCCGACTGGTGCTAGCGCATTTTTTACTTATTTTCTCAACAGAATGTTATTTATCTGCTCTTCTTAAGCTGGTGCATTCAGAAATAAAAGTTTGCTTAAGTGGACACAGGATTGATGTTCCCTCACACTGCAAGGAAATCACATCAAGAATACTTGTTCTCCCATCTCATGCCTTGCAAAGAGAAATATAGTCTCTTTTCAGTGCTCCTTGTCCTAGAACATACCACCTTGACACTTTCTGGTCCCATAGAATTCAATGGCCAAGTCCCACGGATTTTGGTAGGGCTGTGATTTTATGATATCAACCCAGAAAACACCTCGAGTAGTGAGGATTGGAGGATATGTGAGGACTAGAGTTGCATTCTCTCCTGAGTCCTCGCCATTCTTTCTCCATCGTGCTGCAGAGGATGTCTTAGACAAATAAGACAAGAAGATGATAGTCAAGGTGTCAGACAAATAGGCAAATGGCAATGTCTGTGGGAAGTGAGGACTTAAAGACTACAAGCATAAAAAGCCCAGAATTTAGGAAAGAACTGGAGAATTTAGGAGAGCCTCGTGTCTCTCTCCTCTTAAGCAGCTCTGAACATGGACTACAGCAGCTCCTCCCCAAGTATGCAATGCTTACAGTGGAGTGGCAGGATCTGCTGACAGGGCTACTGAGTGAGTTGCACATCTTTAGCACTGTGTAAGAAAATAAAAGCACATTGTTGATTATAGCAGAAAAATGCAGCGTGTTTACTGTCATCAAGGAAGTCTAATTTCTGAAAATGGTTTCCTAAGTCAAGCCTTACTTCTAATGAAATTCCACAGGGCCAAAGCAAGAAGCAACCAAAACACTGGTTACCCTCAGGACAGGCTGCGAGGCTGAAGGCCTGAGAAGGAAAATTGGCTGTGTAGTTTGTGCCCAAGAAGGGACCCACAGAAGCAAACGCAACACAGGGCGAACAGGCACAGTCTGTAGTAAGTCAGTACCAGTCAAGACAGCATTGTCCTTTCCAATCTAACCCTTGGTTCAAACACTTAATGCCTCCCAGACAGACAATGCGGCAGTCCTTGCTCACCCTCCCACGCCTCATACCACATCAGGCAGGAGTGGTCCCCTTCCCTGCAGATCGCCCATGTCCCACCAGACCACAAAGAAGCCATTTTGCATCCCATCAGCCTTGTGCTCATGGCAGGCCAGCCAGAGGCTCTCCCAGGCTCCTCTTCCCCAGCGCCAGGGAAAGCAGGACTCCGTGAAAGATCCCCCTTCCCTGCTCTCCTGCTTCCCCCTCCAGACTCACTGGCCCTCCCTTCTCCTCCAGTGGCTTCAGATCAGAGACGGACTGTTTCTTTAAATCCTCAGGCTTAGATTGGTTGCAGGCCTCTGGGAGTCTGTGGCCAAAACTACAGCCAGGGACAATTCCTGAACAAGTAAGCTCACAATGCCCTGTTTATTTATACAGCACAAATGATTGAAATCATTATGCCCCAGACTAGCAGGACCTATTTATAAACAGCATCTTAAGATGAGCAATATAGCAGGACTCTCCACCACTTCACAACAAGCGCCAGCCCCATCCCCCCATCTCCACTATAAAGCTCAGAGGCCCTTCTGACTTGCCACATGAAAGATGAATTCCTTGCCTGTTAAATTAAAATCTAATCATATTCTGCAGTAAACAAGGCACAAAGAACACTTTCAAAATTACGGGATGAAAACCAGCAACACTAAGGACCAAACTCTTCCCTCAGATCTATCCTTCAGCTCCTTGACAAGTGCAATCAGTTAAACGTTTGAGCCCTTGACAACAGCCACCCCATCAGACGTTTGATCTGTCTAGTATTCCACCCTATTCCATAAATTATGGATCTTCAGATCTGCATGTCCTCCATGTTTGTGATGGCTGGTCTCCAACAGAGAGGAGGCTTGGGAAGAAGTGGATATTTCTCTCAAAACAGTTAAATTACTCCTATGTTTCTGTCTATACAAAGCAGATCTGGAACTACTTAAGTGGGCATCAGTTGTGTTTGGAGCCTTGGAAGGAATAACTTTTGCTTTTCATCCTCCTCAGACACTCATCCAACCAAAACAAAATGTGAGATCTAAACAGCAGCCTCACACTTCAGTGCCATCTGGACATTTGACTCGCAGCAGCACCCTTTGACTCACAAAATGCTCATGCTACAGCCTAGTAACCCGCACGCAAGGGGACAGGAGCATGGCTGGCATTGTGAGATGGTGGCGAGTCCCATGGGGAGTCTTGGGTTGGCTTTTCAACCTGTTGCATGTCACCCTTGGGTCAATATGGAAGACAGGTCCCTTATAGATCCTATTAATCAAAAGTGTTGGACAATTATTTGGGCTGTATACTTTTTACAATCTTATCAGTTTACTTAACTGTAGTAATCATGATGAGTCCTTGATACTATTAGAATTTAAGAATTAATAAGGCTTAGCACCTCCACAGTGCTTTGCATTTTTCTCTTCAGAGTACAGAACAAGCATTAACTAATTGCTTTTCAAAAAACCACTTTTATTATCACAATTTTATGAGATGGAAACTAGGAGGTTAAGTAACTTGCCTAAAGTCATTCAGTAAGTTACACTGGGATTAAAATTTAGGAGTTGCTGGCTGCCAGCCCTACTTTTTGACCACTGGACCACTCTGCTTCTTATTATAAGAATTTAATTTACTTGGCAGAGAATGCATCTTTCATGTGGTAAGCCATATACTGCCATTCTGATGGAATTGAAGGAAGGTGAGAAGGCCAGCAGATCTCATTGTGAACTGATGAAGAGTCACATCATGGTGATTCTGTTTAAAAATGTTGATCTAATAGAAGATCGCTTCTACTCTCTCAAAAAAGAGCCTTGTTTCAAAATATGGACACTCATAGGCAAGCATCTAAAATTTCTATTGAGCCATCTAGAGAAAGAAACTGAAATCTAATGAAACTGTGACAATTAAGTTCCTCTGATATTTTGAGATCTATTTCCTACATATTTCATCAACACTCAGGGAATATTTTGACACCTAAACACCAGAACTTATATATTCTTCACCCAGTCTTCTGCTCTTAGTTTGAGCTCTTGCATATGTTTTTTCCTGTGATACTCTTCTTTTGAAACTATTCATTTCCTTTAGGGCAGACTTTTTAAAAGCTGAAGATCCAATATAGGCAAGGGTGCATGCATGCTTGTGTGTGTGTGTGTGTGCGCGCATGTGATGGCAGCAACTATACAGCTAGAAATACATTTTCATGTATCCGTTTTTTTGCAGGCTAATCTAATATATTAATAAGGAAAGTTCTGCAAGTACTGAAAATCAGTGAATCAGTGACCACCATCTGGAGGTAACAACAGCAACAAATCTCTGTGTATGTGTCTCTGTGTGCACACATACGAGAGAAAGAAAGATCACATTTTGGAGAACCATATCTCCACGTGTATCCATCCCTCCTGTATTAGAGCCTCCAAAGAAAATTAGCTTCATGAAGAATTCATATACAGCCAGATGAGCTTTGTCAACATTGCACTCCATCTCCAAGGTGGAACTGCTCAGGTTTATCGTAAATTCAACACTAAATAAAGATTCTGTCTTTTATTTTCCTGTGGAATAATTGTCAAAATATACAGCCACAAAGGCAAAGAAAGAAATTTCAAAAGGATGGTAACAACCATTATGAGAATGTCTTCAGATCTGAAGAAATACCAAAATCTGCATCTGAACACTGACTGGATCCTGCAAAAGAAAATGAACGCAGTGGCTGTACACAGATCCAAGAAAAGAAAGACCATTGCCATTTGCGGGAGAAAAACCTTGATGATACAAGACATTTTAAAAATAGTGAGGAAAAAGAATGAGAACTTGATAATATGAATGCAATCTTATGCCAGATATTTCAGTTTCCAAGACTGAGGAAAGCAGTCAATACTGAAAATGTATTCTGACATGTAAAAATCACTGCTAAAATCACCTAACAAATAAAAAAAGCACATACAGCAATATATTATAATTATTTTTACGTACAGCAGATACATACACAATAAAAGTAATTTGTTTAAACTCCAGAAAGGTTTACTGACACTTCACTTCATTTAACCTGTTTGTTTTCTTTAAACATGAGTTGTTTGATTTACTCAAGTCTTTTTCAGTGTGGCTCAGCACTTCAGTAGTTACCTAGGCAGCACAAAACTCTTTGTCCACTCCTCTACACATCTTCTACTTTATGTTCACACATATAGATATGAAACTTCTGTCTGAACCACTTTGTTAGCAATGGGCAGGTTGGCTTCTCTTGGGAATGCATGCCATTTTTGACAGATTGGTAATCGATGCAGAAGAAATAGTGGAAATATGTCCACAATGCTCATTTGGCCCAGGTCTTACGCCTGAGGAGCCTCTTAGTTCATGTAACTCAAATTTCTGCTGGTAACACTGAAAGATCTAGTAATATTCAGCAGATTCTCCAGTGATCCAAGTGACTTCGTGCTAAAAATCTTTTCATCATCTGTGCCTGGGATAGGATTTTGCTGAAATCTAGGATTGGTTTCCTCCATACTCAAAACACTCATTCCAGAAGTACAAAGAGTCTTATCAGGTTTCTGGAAAGACCTGTGGAATGGAATGACATACAAGAAAAATTAGTGGTCTTTCTCTTGACAGAGATCTCAAGGCTCCTGAAAATCAGCAATGTTTCCCCAAATCATGTGAAGCTAAGAGCAACCTGAACTCTGCTGGTGACATTCTAACAGAAGAGCATTTCTTATTGGGACAGTAGTCATTGTCACTGTCAGTAAAACACAGGATGGAGGCAGAGGGGCTGTGATTCAGGCTCTTTGAGCCACTACCTCCCTTTTTCTTCCCCTCAACTTTTTTTTTTCCTTTTTGAAAAAGAGAATTGCTTCTTTTCTGTTGCCCAACAGCTAATCTTTGAGTTCCCAGAGTGGGTTGGCCACTTCTTTCCTCTTATTTTCTACGCTGTCTCCTACAATATTTTTACCCCTCCACAGGATGAAGCGTGATTCTGAATGGAGAGATCATGCAATCCCAAGGCTGGTGATTCCATCATGTAATTTCTCAAATTCGCTGTAGCAGAAACGCTTCCTACTGCTGTGCACCTTCTCCTGGGAACCACACTGCCTCTGCTTGGTCTTGTGAGAGAATGTTACTCTGTCACCTGAAAAGGTGGAGAAGACTCTAATCCCTGTGGGTTTGTAGCATCTGTTTCCACCTCTGATCCTTTCTAGTGTTTCTGTGTGTCCAAAACTATTCCTGTGGTGGAAAATCCTGATGGTAGTCCCAGTCATCTTCATGTATACCATATTCCCTTACATGCTTGATACAAATGAAAAGATGAGCTGGTGCCTTTACCACAGGGATCTTGAATTCAGCTGACACAAGGTCAAATGAGGTCTGTAGGCACCCTAATCTAAACGGAAGTTTAAAGGCTTTCTACAGGGCGCATATGGAAGAGTAGAGTCAGAAGTGGGATAGTATTGACAGTGTTTCCTTTTTCTCCATGTTGGATGCTAAGACAGTACTGTTAACCCACCATTTTTGCCAGGAAATTTGAAGCCAAACTGTGCTTTCAGCTATACATGTAAATCATTGTGGGGTTATACGCATGAAAACAAGAGCAAAACTTAGACCACAGATTTTCCAGGGAAAAACAAGTGCTGCATTTCAGGCAATTAGGAGCAGTAAAGTAAACATTTAGTCACCATTGACTCACGAGCCGAAAAACACAGTAGTCAATTACAGCTTTCGGCAGCAATAATTAATATGGTGTTGATGAAAACTGTGTTTTTCACTCAACATACAAAGCTATTCCAGGTAATTAAATGTAACCTCATCTATATGTAATTTGTCTTTAATCTGCACGATACAGTACTTCAACCTCATATCCTGTATTCTGGAGGAAGAATAATATAGGAACGTTACCTAAAGCATATACCCAATAACCCTAACATGATTTGTTTACATTAAAAGCTATATCACACTTTATG
The DNA here is from genome assembly GCF_000690535.1 of Cariama cristata. NCBI lineage: Eukaryota > Metazoa > Chordata > Aves > Cariamiformes > Cariamidae > Cariama > Cariama cristata. The sequence goes on from NW_009607806.1 coordinate 39,163, forward strand.
ATTAAATATTTGACTATGAAAAGGTTTGTAATTTGATCATTTGCACAATCTTTCTTATATTACTCTCTACATCTGATTTATGGAGATAAAGTAAGAGATCAATTTTAACTACGTTTGCCACATAGACATTTATTTCTTTGTATGTTTTAACATCCTGGGGCTTTTCCAGAGGCATTAAATAGAAAGAAAGTAAATATTTACAGAAAATATCATTCTTGCCATTTCTGATGAAGGACTTGTGGTATTGTGAAGCTTCTGAATACAGAAAGAGGCGTTATGTGCAAAGTAGTCTTTAGTATACTGTATTGACCTGATTTTTCCAAACTGCAGATTACCTACATTTCTCACTGAAGCTAATGGAACTTGGAATGCACCTCTGAAAATTAATGTATATCACTGCCCTCTAAGTCACTGTTTATAAACCCGAGTAATTTGAATTCCATGTTTCCAGCTTGACTGCCCATTTATTTCCAGCTATAGTCATATAGCAGGAAAAATGGAAAGAGAAATTATCTTTTATTTCAAGAAGCTTAAATTTACTTATTTTTAGATTTCCAAGAGTTTCTTTACCTGCTAGGCTATGAGGTGTTCCTCCACAAACTGGTTGCCAGTTGAAGCATCAGTTTCATGTGATTGTTACCAAAGTGTACTCTTACTAGGCTAGTTTAAATCTGCAGTGTCCTTACTACATGGCTAATACACTTGATATTTTTAATCTGAGCTGCAGATTAGTTATCCCTATTAGGTTCTTAAAATAAGCCTCCAGAAAAGGCTTTTCATACAATATACAATATGAAATTAAGGGTTGGTATTACCTTTAGCAAACACTATGTACTTTGTATTCTTCCTGAAACAATAACCTTTTCATCTTTGTTAGCACAAGGAGATCTTCTTCCATAACACTATCATAGCTCTGCAGTTTCTAAATAAAATGGACTGCTATTGTACAACAAAACATTAAGTTACTGGGCCTTTAGTTCTGTCAACCTTTCTGATAACTGGTTTAGTTTAATTCAGAAGAGGCAGCTAATTCTCAACTATTATCATTATCAATTCTTCTAAATTAAATAACATGAAAATATGACAAAAATTCCCTACCAACACATTTTTCTGCTAGTGGTATACCAAACTACTCTGTATTGGTGACTATCATTTTCGTTGGCCTAAACACTTACTATGAGGCTGGATTTTCAGAAGCAGTTACAGTCTTTGAGCAAAATTCAGAAAAGATGTGTGGTCCATTCAGGAGGATTCTTGGTCCATGAAATGTATTTAAGGTAAAACTGTAAGACTCTTTGATACCAAGGAAATTCCCTGGCTTTGGCATCAAACAAACTCTTTCTCTGAGCATGAGCAAGAGAAGTCTTTAACACTTCCAGAGCAGGCACTAGCCAAAACAAATGGCACAATCAATGAATAAATAAAAAGCACAACACAGTGCCATACATGGACATAATAAGTAAGCCTATTTGTGTTATTTATTTGAAGGAACAAAGGGGCTTTTCCAGAAACCATCTGTACATTTTTAAAGAGGAGCGAAATACCTATAGCCTTCAAAAGAAAGCAGTGCTGTTAAAATAAACTTGAGGATTGGAAGGAATTAGGTTACTGAATGTGGGCCTGAGTTAGAAGACTTAAACACAAAATCCAGTCTCCTGGTTACACAAAACCCAGGTACACAGGGATGCAGAGTTTCAGCAGAGAGACATTGCCACAACTGTCAGATCTGGAGCCAGGCTTGCTGATATCCAAATCTAGTGTTTTCTTTGAAGCTATGTTCTGAAGCACCATAACAATAAGAGCGGGAAAAAAAGTTAATGTCCTCTGGCTAGAATGTAGAATTACAGAGGGTGGGCTAGATTTCATGCTCAAAAACTGTTAGCTAAGACCCTAAAACTGTGAGTTTAAAATAATGAAGTGCACACCAGAGTCTCTAGAGTCACCTTTGGTTTTGAACTGTTGGTGCACTCAGGCACATGTTCAAGCTTTTCACCACAACCACAGAGACTGGAAACTTCTGCTCTCTTTTAAATGAAAGATGAGATTCTCAGATGATCACTTCATTTCAAGAACGGAGGTTTTAAAGAAAACACCAGTTAGGGCAAGTTTCATGGTAAGATGGTAAAAAATGGCAAAACTATGGGTCTTTTCAAAATTCATGGACCTCAAAAGAAGCCACGTAAAATCTGCTTGGCATCAGGTTCCACAGAACCTTGCAGCTCAGCTCCAGTTTGTCCTAAAGTTCAGCCTTTCAAGTCATTCTGATTCGATTTACAGTTTTTTTCCTAAACCATATAAAACTTGGGGTATTACATGGATTTGACAAGAGCCAGGTGGAACTCAGTAGGTCTGACAGTGTCTTGATTTGAGAGTTTGTTTAAATACAAAACAGAAAGCAAAATGTCATCTTCCTCTGAAGCCAGAGAAAAGTTTCATATGGTCCTCTGTGAGCCAAGTTCTCTTACTGTAGAGTTCTTGGGACTCACAAAAGTCCATGTTTGTGTAACTGCAGTGAGGCTAGTCCACGGGGTCCTAGCACAATGCCTACAGGGAACATCCTGGAAACACAGCAAAGGGAAAAGTGTGGATGTGCCTTGCTGCAAAGACAGTATTTACCTCTCTCAAGGATGCAGAACACCACTGTCGGTCCTCATCACAAGATTTACTAGAGCCTGAGGCTCAGTTTTCTAAAAGATATGGTAGACTAGTGCACCTTTGCACAGAGTACATTTACAGTGTACGCTCCTTGGTTCTGAACAGCTCTTTCTTTCTCTCCATCACAGTTAATAGAGACAAAGGAAATGGAGTATAGTTCTCTAATCATTTTCTAGAATTCAAACAATTTTCCATTCCTTATTCAGATAAAAGTTGAACCCCGAAACTCTTCCTGAACTGACAATTCCAAAAAGTCCAGGTCAAGCCAGCTAAAAACCACCACTCCAATAATACCAAAATAGTCAGTGTACATTTTAACCATCAGCTACAAAACTATTGCCAATCTGATTTAGAAATGTTTTATAGGATTTTTGTATTAATATATAAATATTCACATATTTTAAATCTGTGTTTTGTGAAGTAATTCATGAAAATGTTTGCCTACAGTAGTTCATGGAGCTACTAACAATACAGTTGCTGCCATCACTTTTCCAGAGTTTTAATGCCCAAAAGTCATATTTGAAATGAGTATTTTTCCCTTTTATTTTACCTCTAATTTTCATGGTGAAATTCTTACTCTAGTTAAGAGGGCATGGCCAGTTGTCATCCATTATGACAGAATTTTGAGTAATGAGGCTGGGCTAAAGTGAAACTTGCACTATTTTAACACCTTTGTTTCGCCAGCGTGCAAACTCAACTAATATAAAGTGAAGCTCTGAAGGATATATTAAATTATTACTAATATTTACTGGCTTAACAAGAAAGTAGAAGATATGTATCTTTTGTGTTTATCTACATAATTCTTATACAGTTATTAAACTCCCCCCAAAATATTATTTTAATAATCTTTAATTAACACACAATAAATACCCTATTAAATTTAACTCTTTAGTTTAGGAAAGTAATTATTCATCTGAGACACTTAATTTGAAGGGTTACCACAGATTCTTATGTCTGTAAGTTAGATCGTAATACTACTCTTTAGCAATTTTACAGGAAGTTCATTTCATGCTGAAAATCATGCTTGGGCATTTCAAAGGCACCTAAAGCCCAAATTTAATCCAAGTAATATTAGGCCCCTCTACTAGGTATGTAATTGGTGCAAACAGTTGCCCTATGCTCCCTTATACAATTAAGGGAGAGATCTCATTTTCTCTGTTGATTATATGGTCAATTTGGGGTAACAGTGCTTCTAAACTCTGTCCCTGGATAAATCCCTTACTTTAGGAGCAACAAATACAGACCTCAAATGCCAAGCATACATCTTTCACAAAACCTTAGTTTTCTCTGCAAATTCCAGCCTTCATCAAGATTTCAAGATGGGGAAGAAACAGTAAGAGCATTAATCCATTCATTTTTTCCCATTAAGGAAATATGCAGTCTTTTTCATCCACAATTATTTTAAATCATAAATGTGAAGCTCAGGAATTATCTGCAATCTCTATGGAGTTATTTGTCAATCTGGCCACTGGAGACTTTAAGGTCCATTTTGGCACAGGAGAGGAGAAATGTCCATATGGTCAAGCCTTCGCTACTGAAAGCTGATAATAGAAAACTACCTCTTTTTCTTTCATACTTTCTCTACTAAGCTATGTTCTATGGGGTGGTTGATCAGACACTCCATATTATTTATGTCTTCCTGTGCACACATCCATCCATCCATTTCCTTTTAATTTATTTCTACATATTAGTGCAAAAGGAGCCATTTTGAACTCTCTGTGGCCAACAGTTTGGTTAGCAAATGGGTGCTTATTGCAGGTTAATGCATCTGTGAATCAGTTGTTCTGCTTACAAGCCAAAACATGTAATTGAGTGAAACACTGTGGTTGTGTGTAAAGTCATAGTAACCTTACATGCATGAGTCCTGGATTTCTGGCCTCCTCCTCCTTTAGCTTAGCTCTCCCTTGAGCATTTATGCATTTGTTTGCCCTTGCCAAAAAAATTATTCACCTAAACACAGCCCCCTTGTGATGTCAATGGAAGTCTGAGCAACCTACGGCACAGAATGTTCAAAGCTTATATTGCTACAAAACAATGTTGTCTTCTGGTTTGTCTTATTTTCCTGGATATCCTGTTCTGTGAGAAGAGTAATCCTGTAACTAAGACTGACTTGTGATTTTTCACAGTATAACAAAGTATAACAAAAATGCCTCTATTTCACCTTTTAATGATTAAATCTCTCCAGTGCCCTGAGCCTTGGACATGCAGGCACACAAGTAATTTTATGCACATGAGCAATCCCACTGAACTCCCTAGGTCTACACACATGTAGCATTGCACATATTCACATGAGCAAGATCAAGAACTGATTTTGTCAAGAACATCTGTGGCAAGGCAATCTTCCTGCAAATAACCAGTGTCTACATTAGCAAACCTCATAGCTTTGCTTCAGTGCTCAGTCACCCACAAAAGTCACTTACTGCCTTGCATAGTACTTGCTTTGAGCAATATTCCTTAAGTAATTTGCTTTAAATTCTTTAAACACTATGATAGCATAGTTTACTGAAGCTTTCAGAAAATTAAAAAAAAAAGAAGTTATAACCACTTATTGTAGGTAGTTACAAGTCATTGCAAACGGTGTATTTGAAAATCAGAGTTAACAACCTGCCAATTGGTATTTCATTCTGCATTGCTTAGTGGTCAGGATAATGGCTTCCTATCTTCATGTAATTTTTTTCACCTGATAATGTTGAATTTTTGAGCAACAGTGTGAGCACAAGAACAGTTTGTGTAAGCAAATGAACCATGTCAGCAACTGTAATTTAGTCAGCATTGAAAACATGATCAAAATGTATTAAATTATTTGTGATAGTTTCTCTCTGCAAGAAGGCAAATCTATTTGAACAAAAAAATTAACTAGAATACAACACTGCAATAATAAAAATGTCATGTCCCTTTAAATAGTATATGAGTGCTTAGATATTCCGCATCTTAAGTGGTATTTCATTCTAAAGGAACTAAGAAAAGTAATTTGTGGCTAAATGTACAGTGTTTCAAAAGGATTGCTCTACAGGTACATTAAACAAAGAAGCTCAGGCCAAAAAAATACATGTATAACCCTTCTCAAACAGGCAATACATTTTATACAACATAAAACATAAGCTGCAGAGTTATATGACAACTAAAAACTTTTATATTGATTCTCAAAAATATTGACTTAATTTTATCAAAATGTATTTATTCATCACTGCTGCATCAATGATCTTCTGTATTTTATATGTAAATAATCTATTCTATTCCCTTGATCATGTTAATCTTACTAATGACAAATTACCATTCTCCACGTACAGTTCCTAGATTTACAAATTATCACTCCTGCTTTCAGGGGACTGAGAATCAGCCACGCTTGCTAATGCCTCCATGGATCGCCTGACACATAGCAGATTTTTATATTCCCTTTTAAAGCATTCAGCTCACAAGAAATAATTTATAAATCTGGCTATCACTCGCACTTATCCTCTTACTGCTTGAGGGGGAAAAAGAACAAGATCAAATTGGGAGGATTATTAACAATTTAAGAACTTTATTTGCTTCAATTAACTCTTTGTAGGAAGAACGGCATGCTAAAGCCCACTGGTTTTAGGAAAAGAAGGTGAAGTATCCTGTTTATTCAGTTATGGTGGACAACTTGGAAAACCAAAAAATATTATCTACAAATACTCTTTGTTTTCAGACTTTAAAGAACAGAAACTTTTTGAATTTTAAATGTACATTTAAACCTAAGACCTCTTTTCAGCAAAACGACAGGCCTTGGGTTAAGGAATTAAAATTGTGACAAATCAAGCAAGCTAAAAATTCAGACTTTGGGACTGTTTCTGTCTTGCTCTGCACCTGTGCATATCGGAGACAAAATGCTATCATACTCATTGGGACTAATCCTCCCTCACTTGATATTTTCTTTGTAGTTGTAAAAATGATGATCGCACAATGGAGAATGAGATCCTCAAATTCCACCCTTCCTTTAGGTTCACCTGTTTTGCTGTAATCCCTGACTGCAACCTTCTCCTTCCCATGAAGAGACAAATGCTTGTGATAATCACAGAGCAGTTTTCTACCTTTTATTGCAGGAAGCTCCTTGGATCTTTCACTGCAAAGGAAAGAACAGCACTGACTGCAATTACTGAGCGACTGCTGGAAAGGAAAGGTAGTCAGCTGTTCCTTCACTGTAAAAATATTTTGGGAGTAATTTTGAAGATTCCTGCCATCCCCTCAGGGCCATGGACTGCAGTAGGAGGACCCACAATGTAAGATGGGATTCAGTTGCCAAAGACTGATGCCTAAAGAGCAGCTAAGATGGCTCAAAGTTTCCCTGTTGGTTTCCAGCTGCCACTCCAGAAGCTCCTGATAGTCCCGTGAAGATGTCTTAGAGACCCAAGGCATCTGAAATGCTAAGACGTACCTAGATTCAAGTGACTGAATACATCCGATTGAATCCAAGAGCTTCCCACCATAGCCAGTGAAAGTTTCTATTTCAGTGATAACAGATAACACTAATTGTAACCAATATCAGTAATCAGTATCTTCTGGCAGGATAACATCTGTGTGATAAGTGCTTAGAGATAAAAATAACATTAACAAAGCAGAGGGCTTGTGACATCTACTACAGCCTGATTTAGCATGTACAACTGGTGCTAAAATCTCCATTCCTCTGCTCAGCCCCCCAGAGAGGGCTGGTGTAAATAGACTCATAACGCCCCCCCGTCCCCCTTGAAATAAAAAGGGAATTCCCCTGAGATCACTCGGAGACAAAATTCAGAAGCCTCTTGGAGTGACAGTATCTCTTATTTACTCCAGAAAATTTCACGTGATGAATCTGTGTTACTAATGCCTTCCACTCTCAACACCTTTCCATAGGGGGAAAAGAGACACAAAAACCCACAGCTGATAAATCCTCATGATGATGCAGGGAAGAAATTACTATAAAGGCTTCCTTTAGCTTCACTTCTGCCTGACCATTCCCCATACATAACCACAGTACTGACCATATATGTGACAGGATTTTACTCATTAGGAAGCCTTTTCTGCCTACAGAGTAACTTTAAGTAACCTAATGGGATCTGTAATTAGCAGAATACAATATTTTTTAACAGACTCCAAAATCCCATTTCTACTTCATTAAATTGAGAATCATTTTGAGCAGTCTATGTGTCAATAGGTATTTATGATCCTCTTGAAGCACAGCTTATTGGCCTGTACAGTACAACCATTTCCATTTGTCACATTGATATGTATTTAGGGACTATCTAAAATACAGACTGGATCGATTATAATGGTTGGTCACGTAAATTCTGCTTAGTTCAATGGTCATTGCCACAATAGACTTCCAGAAGCACTGCATTCTGTCATGCATCTAATCTATAGAAACCTATATCTGATATTCATTCATTATGAGGTTATCATATACATTGGGGATGAGCAGAAAGGCTTGAAACGGATGGTATTTGGACATGAATTTTTTTAACTCAGATGACAGATACATCCTTATATACAAGCTTCCTCCTTCCCCATGTATCATGCAAGATTAAGCCATCTTCTTTCTCTATACAAGAAGAGTTAAGATTTTAAAGAGAAGGGAAAAAAGTAACCTTGTTTTTAGAGAACAGTATTTCTTTTCCCTCCTGAGCTCTTTAAAGGCTCCAACTATCTGTGCAAGGCATCTTATTACAAATATGCTCATCTACTTACATTCCCTTTAGGAATGTCAGGATAGAAAGGGATCCTGCCATCTACCACTTCTTCTAGAAAGGTTGAAAATGCTGCATCTTGCCTTGTATGGAGATCTCCCAGCTCTTGCCATTACTAGTAGCAATTGTAAAAATAGTTAGCCTCTGGAACTATGAAGTCCTGGGCCAAATTTCAGTTACTAACAAGTGTATCCAAAAAAATGTCTGTTCCGCTCTATGGTGCAGTTTGGACTGGTTGGGATTCCACTGCACTTGCATTGAGGTTATTATTTTCCACATAGCTGGAGCACTAACTCTGTAACAGAACCAATTCTTTATATGCCTACAAAAAAAAAAAAAAAAAAAAATTTTTAAAAACCAAAAAAAAAAAAAAAAAAAAAAAAAAAAAAAAAAAAAAAAAAAAAATCAAAGTGTAACTTCAGGGTAATTGCAGCAGGTAAATCCAAAGTGGTTAGTGCAGTTAACATTATGTTATTTTTAGTTAGAATCTAAGGGTTGCTACCTAAAAACACCCATTCATAGCTTTAGTCACATGAGTCATTCAGTGACAGCCAATGAAAATATTTGGTGAGTAAACTTCCATATATGTTTATAGGCTCCAGTCCTAACAGGGTACTAATAAGCAAATCAGATATGTAGTTTACTTCCTCATATGCATTAATGTTAATTACAAGTAACCAGAATTATAAAGACATTGTAATTACATTCTAATTATAGCATAACCACAGCTACTGTATTATAAGTGTAACTCAATTTTTTTAAAAAACTTTCATCCCCTATAGACATATCATTTAAGTATATGCTTTTATTCCTATTTTTTTGTATCCCACCTTTCAACAATGCACATCTGAGCACTCAAACAACATTTTGACCCAGCTTTCATTGGACAACAGAGCAAGCTAAACATTATCTAACCATATTTTAAATTAAGAGATACTCACATTGCCTTTCCTCTTTATAAAACAGGGGAAACATAAAGGAATTATACGGACAGAGTAGCTTCTGTTTCACTGCATACACAACACCCAAATCTTAACTCATCAACTCACAGTGTTACTCCAGTAGATGTCTATGCTAAGAACACCAAGAACTGCTGGAAGGCTTGACAGTTAAGTAAGGAAACATGATAATAGATACTAGATACACAGAATATATAATAGATATGTAATAGATGCATTCTAGATACTCCCTTTCTGGAGTCGCATTGGTATGACAACCACAAAAGCTGTTTTTTCCTGGTCAGCTTAATGGGTCATGGTTGCCCTTCTCTGTCAGTAAGAAAAAAAGTACCAGCAAGGAAGCAACAGGACAAACTGAGTCAAGATGTCCCATCTCTGAGCAGAAAACAAAGGGGGAAGTGGAAAAATCAGTGCTCTTCTATCTGAGTTCTTTCTCACACAGAACAGCTGAGAGTGGGGCAAGTGGTTATCCTTTGGAAAGACAACCTAAGATAATAAGGCAACCACTTCCACCTTCAGAAGGGCTTGTCTACTTGTGGGAAAAAGAGCATGAGGGAGAACCAAAAGAGTGTCCAGGGTTTCACTGCATTAAGCCTGAAGATATTTCCCCCGAGGAAACACCCGAAAGTCCAAGGGGGCTGCTGACACAGATGAAGTCCTTTGTTTCCCTTGGGGATGAAAAGAGAGTAAAAGAGGCAGAACAAGATAACAAAGAATGCTAGTTTGGAGAAGCCCTGTGTGCTCAGCTGTATGGAAGGAGGAAATGTTGCAGAATGATGATTCTTCCCCATTGGCAAAAGGCACCATTACTAAACAAAAGAAACGAAATAAATCATAAGACAAAGCCAAACCAACCCAACAGACTTACTTCTAGTCTTAGAAGAACATGAATCTTGTCTCCAGGGTATGTGTGTCATCCTACACACCTGTATTACAAAGCCTGGCTAGTAGCATCATGCCCTGGAAAGAAGATGACACCGCCAGGTGAAAGTGGTTCGTTCCCTGTTTGCCATACAAGGAGCCTTCTCAGCCATCTCTGCAGAAGCTGCCTACGCCACCTGAGACCTACTTGGAGTTCAGTGTTATTTTCCACTGCGTACAAAGTGCTAGCTAAACAAGTCCAGTTCAAATCTTAGAGTGAAAGTTTCTTTGAGACTCTGAGTCTTACCCATGTTGCAGTCTCCTTCACAGAGAACTGAGAACAAAAATAGCTCTGAAATATCAAATCCAGCACACAGTGGCTGGAAGAGAGAGAAAACTCAGCACAACTTCACCAAAGATATGTTTACTGGCTTGTGAAGATATTATACTGATGAAGTCATGTAACTTTAAATAAAAAAAGCAGGGAGGAGGGAGAATTGCAAAGGCACATGGGAGCCTGACAGGCCCAGAAAACCTGCTGATCACAAACTGAGGACAACAGCAGGAAGGTGGGAGAGGAGTTCTCCACCACGGGTGGTAGATCTAAAGTACTAACCTAAAAGTCTGAGACAAGGCAAGCAGATTGAAGGTAATTATATTTCAGGGCTGTAAGAAGCTGAGGATAGAGTCTAAAAGCCATTGCACTAATTTGGTATATCTGTTTGTCGTTGTTAGAGATAGCTTAACTATGCCTTTTTATCAAATAAGGCTGTAACTCGCCATATCGATATACTTCATAAGGTAGCAGAATCAACAACATTTAACAATTCATTCTTTGATGTTGCCTGCAGGGTCACATTATTTAGTAAGTTTAAAAGTGAAGAGATAGGGCAGTACACTTCTGAAGATGCTGGTTCTCTTTTAACTTTGTAGATAGAGCAACAGTCTTCCCTAATTATCAATAGGCCAAAAGAGGACTTTGAAAACTCAGTATTACCCATAAGCCATAGCCTAGATCAGTAAAATAAGGCACAAATACAGAGAGTAACCCATAAGCTTAATGCCAGCTGCCAGAGCTGCTATTCTTTATGACTGGCATTAGTGTGATGAGAGGTCCTTGAAGGAGAATATAGCCTGTTTCACAACGATATATTCACAGGATACCATGTCATCATCTGCATGTATGCTTAAGTTTCACTGCTGGGGAAGCCTTTAAATGCTTAAATCCAAGAGGGGAAAAAGACTTCGGGGAAGAAACCACCCATCATTCAGTATTTTTTCCGCTTAACAATAGAGTAAACTAAATCAATGTGTGAAATAATAATAAGTGAATCATTATATTTGCCCCAGACAAAAAGAAAAGGGTAAAATAAAATGCATATAGTACAATGAAACGTCACAAAATACTATATGCTTTAAGAATCAGGAGTTCGGAACAAACACAGGAAACTGTATTTAAAAATTAAAAGAACAAAGAAGAAACATATCAAATATTAGTGATCAGCAGTGGTTGCTGTGCAAATTCTTTATTTTGGCCTGAATACAAATAACCAGCATGTGTATATTTTGAGAATGGGAAAAGACTGAAATTAGATTGTTTCTAATGCTAGGAGACTCAACTGTGCAGCTCACCCTTGCCATCCTATATGACAAAGCATGTATAAATGGACACACCTCTCAGGTGTGTCTAATATCAAATATAACGAGCAGTAACATCACTAAAACATTTAAGTCAATAAGGTAGCTGAGTAACCTCCTCCTGTTACCCAATGCAACTGTGATAATCCTACCGAGTATTGTTTTATGTTCATTTTCTAGCAATCCTATTAAAAATGTATCTGATACTCACAAGAACACAGACCCAAATTACTTATTTTGTGCACTTAGTAATATCCAACATTTCCAAACAAGTGTAGTTTGGAAAGTACATGTACATTTACTAGGAGAGAAGAGTCGGCTTTGGAAACCTGAATAATGAGCCATAGCGAAACAGTTACACCAGCAATCTGGGGATGGTGTCCCCCTAAAGCAATGAGAATATAACTAACAAGTATCCTACTTACGCTCACCTCCTGATTACATCCCTTGCATGTGGAAAAGTCTTATTGCTGGTCTGGATGATCTCTTGTCCATTTATGGATAGGAGGAGTCCTCCTGATGCAAGCAGCCTGCTCACAAACCCAGCATCAGGGTGCAGCGCTGGGCAGCTCCGTCCCCCAGCTATACCTAGCCCCACTTCTCTTATGTCTAGGAATCCACATTTCCCATAGCTCATCTTTAAGAGGAATCATTTGCATGCATATCCCTGCTTCTATTTTTCTTTAAGAAAGAAAATAAAAAGAGGTGATAAGAGGTTTCTGCATGACATTTCTGTCCATATATTCTCACAAAGCAGCCTCTTTTGACTGTAAGATCTGAGAACACGGTCAGAGGAGCTCTTCATACTGGAGATATGAGCTATTATACCCTGATCCATATATTTCAAACTCTTAGTGACACATTTTCAAGCATGATCACAAATTTATACCCACCTCATTTTTAAAGGCCTTCATAGTAGGGGCGTTGGGTGGATGTTAAACATAAATGCCTTGATCTGTTTTCTGTAAACAAGGCCTGGTTCCTCAATATTTTAAAGGCCTAGCAAAGCAGCCTTTATTTTAAATAAAGTATGTGGTGTGATGCACCTAAAGCCATTTCTAACGCCAAGAGGGAAAGTGCAAACAGTAGAGTGGTTAGTCCAAAAAATAAGAGTTAAATATACAACTTAAAGATTTATTTAAAAAAAAAAAAAAACAAAAAAAAAAACAAAAAAACAACAACAACAAAAAAAAAAAAAAAAAAAAAAAACAACAACAAAAAAAAAAAAAAAAAACAAAAAAAACACTCAACTTTCATCCAAACTGGGAGCAAGAGTTCAGGAAGCAAACAAGACAGCAGCTAGCATGTTATCAGAGCAAGGAAATCAGCAACAAAGATCAAAATGGTGTCTCAGCATACTAATGTTGACAATGTCTATGAGTCCCAGTGCTCAAAAAGACCACAGCAGTAATCTTGGTGCAACACATCCAATCAGCAGCGGTTTACTTGCAGGGTGCAACAGGAAACCCTCACATTTATCAGCTCTGCTCCCTCATCAGTGTATGTCACTGCAGTCCATAGAACCTAGTACTGTGTAAATTTATCAGCAAATCAAACGCAGAATAAAAATGCAACTTCCATCTTCTTTTGAGTCATTTATTTCCTTTAGTGCTTTATTTTTCACCCTACATGATAAAATGCAGGAGTTTGTAGCTTGAAATTCTGGAAAGCAAATTAAGAGAAAGAGAAATCCAGATTAAACTTGTGTTTGGTACAAGCACATAAGCCCTGTTTCTACAATCAATCCAATAGGGCAGACACTTCAACTGCAGAGTCCTCTCAACTGCCTCAAGATCCGCTTACCACAATCAGGGTGGAGGAGCTTTCCAGCATCTCCCTGGAACGTGGGCTCCAAATTACTTTTTATTCATACGATAAAGGAAGGTTATGTCCAGAGCAGGCAGGCTTGTTTATCCCCTCTGAACTTCTTACTTGCAGAAGCTGATTGAAATCCAGTAAATGTGTGAAATAGCACATATGAAATGTAATCCAAAACCAGCAAGAATTATGCTCTGGGTTTGTAAAGAAGGGAACCTGGTATCTTCATGCATTCATTGCCTGTGTCTCAACTATCTGTCTATTTTATTTACGGGTTCATTGGCTCTGGCCTTGGGCTGGTACATATCAGCATATCTCCACAAAAGTAGAAGCCATACACCCTCTGATCTAGTTTATTTAATGAAATAGTTAAAGTTTAAAAGTAAAGATATTTAATCAGATGGGTTTTGAAGCTGAGACAGAAAAGATAAACTACTTCAACAAAATCCAGAGAATTAATATGCTTTCTGCTTCTGAGGATTTTCAACTTAGGATCTCAAAGCAGGGAAGGGAGAGGCATCACTTAGTGCAATTTCACTGGTATATGTCAGTGTGTAGCATTGGTTTATTACCACACAAACAATATTGCATGAGAGCTCAGAACCGTGCAAAGAAAAGCACCTAGCTGAAACCAAAGGAGATGGCACCATGTAATGCACACACACTGTATAAATAGTATATGGTTTACAAGCTAGGCTAAATAGGTGTGCTAGTTCTGTAATGAACACAAGTGGTCAGGATGTTGGTTTGCGTCTCAGATGAAAACAACTGCCCTGGAGCCAATGTCCTTAGCACTATTGTGGGTTAGTGTTAACACAAAGGGAAAGGTGTCACCTGCAAAGTCAGCAGCACCTGCTTCTGCAGCGGCACATTGGGGTGTTCAGCCAGCACAGGCTGGGGGTTGACCTGCTGGAGAGCAGCCCAGCAGAGAAGGATCTGGGAGTCCTGGTGCACAAGTTGACCATGAGCCAGCAATGCGCTCTCATGGCCAAGAAGGTCAATGGTATCTTGGGGTGCATTAGGAAGAGTATGACCAGCAGGTCGAGGGAGGTTCTCCTCCCCCTGTACTCTGCCCTGCTGAGGCCACATCTGGAGTGCTGTGTGCAGTTCTGGGCTCCCCAGTTCAAGAAAGGCACGGAACTACTGGAGAGAGTGCAGCAGAGGGCAACGAAGATGATGAGGGGACTGGAGCATCTCCCTTATGAGCAAAGGCTGAAGGAACTGGGTCTGTTCATCCTGGAGAAGCAAAGACTGAGAGGGGACCTCATAAATGCTTATAAATATCTTACGGGGGGGCAGGTGTCAAGAGGATGGGGCCAGACTTTTCAGTGGTGCCCAGCAACAGGTTAAGGGGCAATGGGCACAAACTGAAACACAGGAAGTTCCATCTGAATATGAGGAAAAATTTCTATTCTTTGAGGGTGGCAGAGCACTGGAACAGGCTGCCCAGAGAGGCTGTGGAGTCTCCTTCTCTGGAGATACTCAAAACCCACCTGGATGCATTCCTGAGCAACTTGCTGTAGGTGACCCTCCTTTGGCAGGCAGATTGGACTGGATGATCTCCAGGGATCCCTTCCAACCCCAACCACTCTGTGATTCTGTGTTCGCCGGAAATCTTTCCTTCAAGAGAAAAGTGACCTGACCTTGCTTACGGGTTGTATCCAAAGCAAAGCACAGGCTAAGATGGCAAGTTCAGAAAAAAAGTTAATGGAGAAGGAAGAGAAGCATGACTTACCTTTATTTATCCAAAAGCCAGAAATAAAAATCGTTCTTTGTGCTATCATTATGTAATAGTTAAGTTACAAGAAGACAGCAATGTTTTTCTTGATAGTTGCTCATTCCATTGCAAAGGCAAATAAAATATATATATATACATATATATAC
>NW_009607807.1:0-16893 GCF_000690535.1 Cariama cristata
AAGTGCAGGAATTGATGAATGTCAACTTTGCAGAGACTTGGGCCACTTCATACTGGCCATTCAACTTGCTGGGGAAAAGGTGAGCCCAGCACTGTTTTTTTCCACCTGATCTTCTTTCTGCACCAGAATTTCTTTCCATGATTGCAATGGATCCCTTTACTCTCCAGGGAGACTTAGACATGATGCAAAACAGCATCCAAAAATTCTTCATCTTTGATTCACTTATCAGCATCCAAAAAAAAGCTCTAGCAATGCAGCCAGCTCTGCCTGTTGTACCATCTCTGCTCACACCCTTTCTCACCTGCTCATGAGCCATGGATAACAGGAAATTATATTTGTAAGCAAGGATGTCTGCATGGGTCTTCTTAACTGGCTTCCACAGAGTAAGGGGTTATGGCTAGACAGATAAATATTTCTGCATGATGAGCCTGTTTTATAATGCCAGCTGATCCATGCTTTGTGACTGATCTCATTTGTGGTATCTTAGTATATCATTCCTTTGTGTCAGTTTAAATAGTTTTATTAGCCAGGTCTTTTTACCTAAATAAAAAATACAGCATTTTTTAAAGCTGTGAGATACAGAATGTCCATAAATATTCCTCTCCTAGCACTTCCTCCAGTAGTTAAACTCCTATCCATCTCAATGCCTAGCTTTTCTTGTCAGCCAGCATTGTGGGGGGCAGTGATGAAGATCGCAGCAAACTTCCTTTGCATTTTAAAAAAGAGGCCATTTTTCTATATTGATTAACCACTTGGAAAAGATAATAGATAATTTCATCCAGTGGAGCTGTTGTTCGGGGGTTTTCAAAGTGCAAAAGGCATTGATTTGCATTTTGAAGTTCATTCTTACAAAGGTAGCAACTGGTTACATTTTTTTTAGCAATGAAATGTATGCATGAATGAAAATTCTGCTGAGATGAAACATCAAGATTTTGGCATTTCAATCTAGGCAACAGTCAATAGATGATATTGCAGTGGTCTCCCCAGACATCAGTTCTTATTATTTCATTGCTGAGGCCCTGATAATCCTCCAAACCAGTCATTCTGCAGCCCAGAAAATGATGAAAACCCAGAGCACAAATTCAAAGTGAAACTTACCTATGATAATTCTGGCGGACTTTGGGGTGCTTCAAGTGACAGAAATGGGAGTTAGGCATGTTTATGCACTTGTGAAAAGGAAATTCCTTACTTTTTTTGTCACTTAAGCATTTCTCCCTAGAATCCTCAAGCTTTTTTCCAATGTTACTGAGGACATTGGAAAGCGATAAACTCTCATCACAAACATTTATTGTTTTATCTCTGATAGAGGCATAGGTAATATCATAGAAGAAGGTATATCTTCAGAGAATTGGGGATTACTACAAGAATTTATACAGTGCTAATTTAAATGAAATTTGGTGATGAATTTCCAAACGTTTTAGAGAATGCAACACATTCAACACAGATCGGTGTTGGTTTTCACATTGTTCTTGGAGCTGAGTTGTAAAGAACAAAGGACTGCTCGGAAACATTTTGTACCTGAAGAAATGGGAGACACTTACTGCAAAATCTGCATTTAGCCACTAGCCACAATCTACATGGTGTGCAGACTCCTTCCTCTGGGGCTCTGGTACCCACCATGGAAAATACAGTGGATGGGCAGTGGTTTTAATATAGAAGAAGCTGATAATAAAATCTGTTGTCCATATGGCAAATGAAGTTTCCAAGAGTAACATGTGAAAAAGCAACGAAAAATCTATTCCCATCAACAGATCTCATAATAACTTTGAACAGATACATTGAGCAAATCTCTGTTGTTCTTTTGCAACTCTGTGTAGCCATTAATTAGCTTTGATTGGAAATGACAGAAAAGTGTGGCTGGAAGGAGCCTTGAGATTGCCTAGTGCATCTGCTGCTCTAAGGCAGGATCAAAGATGTCTAGATGACAGTTGATAGGCATTTGTTGAACCTGTTTTTAGAAGCTTCTAGACAAAGAGTTTCCAAACCTCTGTTATGTTTCAGTGCTTCCTTATCCCTGGAGTTTTAACTCATCTCTGTCCTAAATCATCCTGACTCTAAATCAGAACAGTTGCATCCTGGCATCTTTAAACTTTGACATATGCTACTGGCCAAGTCATGCAAATACTTATTAGTCAATTTATTCTTTGCACAAGACATAGTGTTTGAGAGTGTCTCCCTGGTCATAAAATGTAATTATTGTAGATGTACTCATGACCAAGATCTTATTACTACACTAATCACACTACCCAAAACACTGTGGGTATTGTTAACTACTGAGCTACTTCGACAAATTATGGAGTTGGAAACCTGTAACGCCCTTCAGGGCTGCTCAGCCCTGTAGAGCATTGTATAATTTTCACAATTCTGAGGAGAAAGGTATTGCTTTTGGCCATCAGACTGATGTTAAAAGTAATTGTTCTTCCTCATTCCCGTGACAATCCTTGTGGTGTGATTTCCATAGCTAGTCAAATTATGCAGTTGCTTGGTAGTCTAATATGTTGTTAGCATAGAAGTTAGTGTGGAGATGTTCTTGCCGGTCCTCATAGCCAGTGAAATCAGATGTATTGTGGTCCAGAAGTGGAGGGTAAGTGATAGCCAATATTGTGCACATATTGTTAGTCACTGAGTTTTGAAAACAAAATAAAATTTGGAAACACCCTTCCCAAGCTGCCAAGCCCTGTGAGAAACTGGCAGGTGTATAATTTGAAAACACAGGGTCAGATGTTCAGCCAATGTAAACCGATTCAGCTCCAGAGGAGGTGTGAAAAGAGAATTCCCATGGAAAAAAGATTCCTCTTCAGGCCACAGAATAATGTGGATGTGCAAATGGTATGTTTTTCTCATACTGCCAGGGAATTTGTATAATGTTTCATCATTCTGCAATTCAAATTCCCTGTCTACAGGCCTGGGGTAATCAAGGACTACTCAACTGTCCTGAAAAGAAAGTTCTCTACCTCTCTCCTCATTTCTGCATTCTCTCAGTTGCACTGATTTTTACTATTGATAAAGTTGTTGCTCTCATATTATCCTGGATAAAATTTGACAGTCTCTTCATTTCTGGCCTGCCTGTAACCCAGATACATCACCTTGTGAATACCAGATACTTGTATCCCAGCTGGTTGTAAAAGTTTATGTATAATCTAATGTAGAACCTATGACCAGTATCACCAACAATCTTCATAAAACATGATACTTTTACTACACAGAATAGGATATTAGAGAAAAGCTGACTTTAAGGCAATATGCTTCCATGAACCATTATTTCATGCAGAATACACAAAGTAGTCCCTGTTATTTTGGTCTTGTGTGCTTGTTGGATATGAACAAGAATGCCTTGACAGAACATGAAGTCCAATAGCTTTGGTACTTGACCTGGGACACCCATGTGAAGTCTTTTCACACACAGAAGTGTCTTACAGTGCTTCAGATGAAGGCAAGTATCTAACTACAAAAAGCTGATGAAGGGACATTAAGGGTGTCTGGGAAATTATGACACAACGCTTCCCACACAACTATTTGTGGGCCAGTGGAACAGTGTCCCCATGGTACAGCAGCACACACAACCACTGCTGCTGCTGGTGGAAAGTACCGTTTGACCCTTTTCCTAAACCTCCACCTCTTGTACACACGAAGCCACAGGAGGTAAACAGGAGCTGGAACACCATCAAATACTTGTGGGGTTACTTCAAAGCTCTGATCTTGCCAGCAAGCCTTCTCATTTGAGAGTGGGGACAGCCTGCAACTACATGTCTTCATTGCAGAGCTGCAGTTTACCATATATTTAAGATATGGTTCATTTTTTTCCCCTGTATTTGGAAACCAGCTACAGGATGTACTTTTAAATATATTCTCCCTTTGACTGCCTTTGTGCGACATGGAGAGACACAACAGTGTGGGCTGATTTCTAAACTGAGACTTCATGATGGCCCTTTTTTCTTCCTGGCGTGCACAGGTGTCTGAGAAACTCAGCTGGAGACTTGGGGCTGAATTCTCTTCTCAAGCATGGGTGTAAATCTATCATAACTCCCTCGATATTAGTTCACTGATGTTTTAGTAGCTTATAAATGCATATTCTGTAAGTGTCGAAAATTGTATAGGCAGAAAAGACCAGGATCAGACCCAAATTAATTTTGTGGTACAGCTCCATTCTCTCTGTCCCAGTTGTGAATCTCAACATCAGGACTGCAGTTTCCAAACTTTGGAGTTACTAGCATTCACTAAAACTTACAAGTATTGAAGTACTTCACTCACTATTGTACAGGCAGAAAATGAGATTTACTATGCAGAAGCAAACTGAGTAAACTGCACAAATACACTTGGATAACAATTCATGTCACTGAAAACCAGTAAAGACAAAGTCAATGACTCAAGGCTTTACCTGAAGTGGGTTTTGGCATAGAAAACACTCAGCTCACTATTTCATGCTATGTTATAAAATGGATATTAAAACCTATGAATATCATGCAAGAAAAATATAACAAAAAAGATTGCCACATATTTGCTTTTTAAAATACTTCCCTTTATTTTACCACATTTGGCAAACTGCAGCTAAACCCTGTGTGGGGGGTTGACCCCAGCCAGCAGCCAAGCGCCCACACAACTCCTTGCTTACTCCCCTCTGTCCCCAAAAGGAAGGGGAAGAGTATAGGAAGAGCAAAAGGGGAAAAAGAACGTGAGCTGAGATAAAGGCAGTTTAGTAGGTAAAAGGAAGACGAAAAAACCAAACAATGCAAAAGGGATCACTCACCGTCTCACACAAGCAGGCCAATGCCCAGCCAATCTCTGAGCAACAGACACCTTGCAAGAGAAAAAAACAAACAAACAAACAAAACACCACCTCTTCTTCCTCTACCCCAGTTTTCATTGCTGACATGATGTTATATGGTATGGAATAGCCCTTAGGTCAATTTGAGTCAGCTGTCCTGGCTGTGTCCCCTCTCAGCTTCTTGTCCATCCCCAGCTTATTTGCTGGGGACAGGGGCAGAATGGAAAAAAGAGAAAGCCTCAATGCTGTGCAGGCAGTGTTCAGTGACAGCCAAAATATTAGTGTTATCAACAGAAATCCAAAAGACCGCCATACAGGCTGCAATGAAGAAAGTTAACTCCATCCCAGTCACATGGAGTACACTCCAGTACAGATATAAGACAATTGCATTAATATATTCTGAAAATATGATTTGGAAGATATGGTACATTAGAGGGACTTTCATCCATTATGAAATTCTGGATTAAGAAAACCTTTCCCCTCGGTGGTCGCCCCTCTATCATTTAGCAAGATAATTTCCCACTCACCAGGCAGCAGGCTGTAGAACTGGCAGGATAAGAGATTACAGACCTAGAACAATCTTCCTCCAAGGCCAAACATCTTAGAGTCTTGAAGGGGTGTGTTTTTTCAGGCGCATGTCAAACACCAGAGTTTTGGGGAAGAATTTTCTTTGAAAGGTTTCCCAGTGATACTAAAAAAAACATCAAAAAACCCTTTTGCATCCATAATTATTTTTAGAAGGGCAAGTCAGCGAAATGCAGGTGGAGGACATTTAAGTTCCTGGTGGTGGTAAATTACACCTCACTGCTCGTGGATTAAATACAGCAGGCAAGAGACAAGACACGTGGCAAGGTGTTCAAACGTGTTGAGTGCCTAAGGCATTTTTCAAATCAGGATTCAAAAAGCCAGACCAATTAAATGTTTTGAATACTTTTATTGCTGCCACACTATATGGTTCAGGAAGCTACTACAGTTAACAGGACTGCTATCGTTAAAATTACTTCTAAGCTATTGTTCATTGTTGAACATGTATCAAGCTTTGGAAAACCACAGGCCCTCATGGCATGCAATGTGTCAGACCATGTGCCTACCCATGATCTACAATGTGTCTACACATGACGCTTGCAGCAGGAGACAAAAAAAGGGAAGAAAGCAATATTCATCTTTCCCCAGAAACAACACACAGGCATGGCACAGCTGAGGACAAAGGAGGTGCAGCCAACGTTTTGTGGTCAGACAGCACGTCACTGCAGGGGTTTTGGGTTCCCCCTGAAACCTGCCCAGGCTTTGTCAGACAGACAGCTGGCGTCATTGTGAAGGTGTTCAAGTTTTGGACTCGCAGAGCAGGGAAATGGGACTGCTGTGGTACCCCTTGGGACCCCTTACGGCACAACACTGAGGAGCCTGCACTCCCTCAGGAGGTGCTGCCTCGCACTGCAAAGACTCGCTGCCAAATCACAGCCAGGCAAAGACCATAACCCCTCAGGGCCCACCAGAGAGGAGAAGGACTTCTCTCCCCTATGCTGAATGGGAAGACCAGCTACCTCTGCCCAGGGACAGCTTTTGTGTCTTTACCCCTGTGGGAAGGGCTCTTGTCATTTCAGAGGTCCTTCCCAACGGGGAGGGCTGGAGAGGGTACCTGAGGAGAAGAGTGAGGGACAAATGCAAATGCAGCTAAGTATCTCCAGGCCCAACATCTGTGTGGAGCTGCACTCAGGACATGAACATGACCTGTGGGTTTCACTGCCATCATGGCAGGCTGGAGATGGGGTTGCTGGAGGAAAGTGGGGGGTTCAGCACTGAGCTGTCTTTGGCTTGGGACCTCGTAGCTGGGGAGGAGGTCTGCAACACCTTCTGGAGGCTGGCCCCACCACCAGCCTTGCTGTACAGCTGAAGAGGGGATGCATTGTTTTGGACTTCTTATTTATACAGCACTTCACCCATCTGCTTAGACAACCTGACTTCAATGAGAGTTTTCATGGCTAAGAATGAAATAAGAATGAAATAAGCCCTATTAGCATTGTTGTCTTGTTTGACAAGAGCTCTAAACAGGAAAGGCCCATTATAATTTTTTCCAATAGCTTTGCCAAAGCAGCTTGGTGTTTTTTTCTTGGGATCAAGATTATGGATTTCAGGAAATGCCAGTGACACTTGATAGCAACATGTTATTTATGCCTTACTCCTTTCTACCACAGTATTGTGGTCTCTTTGGGAAGAAAGAAGTAGAATCTGCTCTACCCTTAGGGGCAACAATATCGGCCAAAGAAAAGAATGTTCTTGCTCAGATTGTGTTTGATCAAGAAAAGGAATGGGTGGTCAGCTCTGAACTCGTAAGGAATGTGGAGGCACAACGGTATTACAGTCACCCCTGCAGCAGCAGCCGCCTCAGTGGCTTCTTCATTAACTTCCACAAAGGACTTGTGAATGGCCTTGGAGAGGAACAGCCCAGGTTCTCTTGACAGCCCAGAGAAATCAGCTTGTTCAAGGATGAAGGCATCCCTCATCCCCAGAGCCTGCAGTACTGCTATGAGCTCACAGCTCTCCTCCATTCTGAACTGGGGCAAGTACACTGTGATTTTTTGTGGATACACATTCTCCATGTTGGTCCATTCTGCTAATTTCTCATAGGTGACAGCACTCTCTATCTGCAACGAGAAAACACAGAGCATCACAGCCATGAGAAACTAGGTCAAAATGCTCACAGCAACACTTCCCTTTAATGAAAAGCCTCATTTTCATGACAAAGTCAGAACCTGTGCCCTATAGCTACTGAGTGTGAAATAAGGCAAATTCAGATCCAGCCTTCTCAGAGGGATCCTTCTCATTTGTTCAGATTTTTACCAGACACCAATACAGCATCGCGTCCCAATACTTTTGCAAGGAAGAAGTAAGTTCCCTTCGTTAGTGCTACGTTCTGTCCACTGAAATAGGCATTAACTCCCTTGGAAAGGCTACAAAGTGTTGCTTTTGAGTAGGTTTTCCCAGTCTTTCTCTGCTCTTCTGAAAAGATTTATATAGCCATGAATCTCTCTAATCTTTACACAGGCAATGGTGTTCCGCCCATGGAAAGCAAGATAAACCCCATAACAATAAAAGATAGAAGTTTGGCCTGCATGGCTGGGAAGCATCTTAAGTAGTAGATGGACAATTAGTTTCTCCTTCCAGGAGCAGAGACAGGAGTGTTACCTGTTCAAGGCCAGTAGACTCATCAGAGATGTTTTCTGGCAGAAGAATGAACATGCTGAGCTCTTCTCCAGTGTACAGGAGCTCCAGCACTGTCACTTGCTCTTCTTCTATCCTGGCTAATTTATATTTTCCTGTCCGAGACATCATTGGTACATTCTTGTTCTCTCTCTAAAATACAGAACGCCAATCAATAGTTAGAAAAAAACAGACAAAATAAAGCAGGTAATAAAACCCACGGGATGAACCTGCTTGAAATTTCTTGCTCATTTTCCATAAACACTCCTCAAACCACTATATGTTTTTGCTGACAGCATAGGAGGAGGCTCGAGCTCCATGAAAGCTGTAACAGTTGCTCTAAGGGCTTCTTGTCCTCTATGCTGTAGTTTGTACGACTCCTCTCTTTCCTAAAGGATAAAGCCAGCTTCCACTACAACGCCTGGGAAAGGCTGATGTGCCCTCAGCAAAGTCTGCTCTATAACTTAGCCTCTCCAAGGAGGTACCAAAGCTTGCCTTCACATGACCTCTGTCATGGAGGCACTTGGGAAAGGGATGCTGCTTTCCCACTTCACAGCGTGAAGGCTCTTGGCTTGGATAAAGTGGGCCCCCACACCTGAGCCAGGCAGAGACTTGCCTTGCAGACAGCAGAGCACAGGTGACCAGGACTTTCCCCACCTTCCCCTGCTCCTCACAGCTCTTGTCCCAACTGTACCTTGTTCAGCCTGAAGGGCATTTCCCTGGTGTTTTTCTCCTCAAATTTTACAGTCCATTGCCCTTTGAAGTGTATAGCGTTGACCAGAGCTAGCACCGTTTTGCTATCAATAGAGCCAGGAGGGAACAGGTCTTTAATTTTCCCTTTAAAACAACAAACAAAGGTGAATTATGCTTTCGTTTTGACCATTGACTGAGGATGATCCCATTACTTCCTCACTTGGAAGAATTATTCGTTCAGGGCAAGAATTGATACACAGCTTTAGCAGAGTCAAAACTCCCACAAGCTCAGGGCCATCTTATTCCCCACGCTGCTTTTACAGTAGCCACAAACAAAATGAATCACTCCACAGCATTTCTGAATGTTGCTACACTCAGGGAAAGGAAGAAACTCAGACACCAGGTATTGACTTCTCACGTGGTCCTGATGCACACTCCCCAGGCAGCCAAGCACACGCCTTGTCCTTACCACTGGTTTGTTTTTCCACCCAGGAATTCATCTTCCTTCTGGACTCTTCAGCAGCATTAATGAAGTCCACGGCTTCCAGGTCTGCGTGGTACAAGGCCCTCGTGGAGTTTAAGTATTGCTGCAAAGCAGGGAAGAGGGGTGGCTCTCATGATGGTAATCGGGGAGCTATTTGACCACAGGGAAAAATAGGAGTCTGGCAAATGGATGCCAACCTATAGGTCAGAGCTCTGCGTGGGGCTACTTGTTCTAGTATTAATGTCCTGTATGCGCACCGTAACTCTTCAGCAGAGACCTTCTGGGCACAGGGAGGAGCCAAGCAAGCAGTTCCCAGGACACCTTTCACCTAAGAGAGTCCCAGCTCTGCTGTCTTTTACTCTTGCTCTTCTTTGTGAGAGGGTGTTTTGCTTTTTCACCACAACAACCATGTCAGCAAGATAGTAGTTGGGGAGGGCAAGGCACAACCCTGTCATCCTGGCCATCACCCATGGCCCCTGCTCCCCTGTCCTTGGGGAGCAGTCTCCCCACTGCTGCTCCCTGGCCCTGGTTGCAAGCTGGCCCTTACTTCTCATCCCACTGTGTGTGAAGCCTCATTCACTTCCAAGTGCCAGCAAATGGAAAATAACATGCAAGGACTTCATCTCCCCCGTTGTGCACAGCACAAAGAAGGAAAAACAACACTCTGGGATCAGGCCATTAAAGTCAGGGCTCAGTATATACATGTGTGTGCAGAGAGAGAGAGAGAAAAATTATGTGAACTCTCTCCCCAGGATCCCAGTTTGCAGCCTGGGCAAATGATTTTTTCCATTGTCTGGAGTGATGATTTCTGTGGAAATGCTCTGCACTACAAAACTTCTTAAAGATGCAAATGTGCTGCAGCATTTAAAAAAAATTAGATGAAGGGTGCCGATTCCTTCTATATCAAAGCATGAAGAAACATCATTTAGGCGAAAATTGCTATGCAAGGCTTTCAAAAGTATTCTTATCTCCTCCTCAGGAAATGCAAGGCCTTTTCCTTGACTTTACACAAAGCCTGTTTAATCTCATAAATTGCACTCTTAATATTCTGCTCGCTCTGTGTTTCATTCATCTGTGAGAGCTTGCCTTTCTGCCACAAGAGCAACAACACAGAAACATGCAACTTGATGTCCTAGCAGAAGTTCAAAGTGTAGTACAGAAAGTTTTAAAAACCACAAAGCCTGTAAACTGTTGTCACTTACATGAAGGAACTGAAAAGTCACTTCTCCAAAGAGCCTGTTGGCAATGCTGAGGGAACACGTGGCACCAGCTTCGCCAAGGGCAGACAGAAGCTCCTGGAACTGAGAATGGGCTCCTCCGGCTTCTTCACACTGCGAGCAGCAGGGGAAAGCTTTCTTTAGCAAGACGCTCTCCCCTGGACCTCCACCCGTGTACCCTCGGGCTGAAAACATAGTCACTCTCCCCAAATGCACTTGTGGGGGCAAGGGACATGTAAAGACCCACAAACACGTGTCTGGGCTTCCTGACCATCCGAAGTCACACACTTGTCTCCCGTCCCTCCTGTAATTTCCACTCTGAAAAAGGATCATCCTGTTTAAATCTGGCAACACTTTACGCAGCAAAGCAACGGGGTCTCTTCTGCACGTGCACACAGGTTTGATGAGAACAGGGATGAACTCTGATCTTACCGTGCTTTTGGATGAAGTGCTGTCATTTAGCAGGTCAGTCTGCCTTGCCCTGCTTTGCTTCATGCTACAGTTCAATGTTATCACACAGTTCAAATACTATCTCACCTTTCCAGCAGTGCTTTTCATTCCTGGACTTGACATACTCAGCACCTCATGAATATGAAGCACCTGCGATATAAATGCAATATAAATCTATGTAAATAGATTAACAACGACAGAAAGAATGCATTGAGGCTGCACTGGAGCCTCACAGGCACCACAAGTGCAATGAGCGTGTTTGGAAAGGAGAGCTTTGAGACCCTCTTTCAGTTCCCTGCTTGTGAAGAACATGGCCCAGACTGCCAGAGGCTCCTGCCTCTTTTCTGTTTCCAAATGTAAGCCTCTAATAGCAGTTCCCAGGAAAAGGAAAGAAACTCACCTTTTCCATCTCTTCGGCTGTGTTGCCCCCTGCACCCAGCTGGACCATGCTCAGGGCAGCTGAGATGCTCAGTGGGGAGAAGAAGAAATTTTTCATTTCTTTTTACTTTGCTCAGCTCTTTGAAGAAGTCCAGGCAGAACTTGGCATTTGCTGCACTGAGGGAGCCCATCATGGTGTGGCCAAGGCCTACAACAGGACAACTATGTAGACCATCTCACAAACATTGTCATGGTCAGAGTACATAGTATGGAGACAGCTGGAAATGCAGAGCCTTCTCAGGAAACTCAGCACCCCAAGCGCCGACTCACTCCGGGGAGTAGGTTTCAGACGAAGCTCAGCATTTCATAGCAAAGTGCACCCTACACCCTGACCCAAACAACCACCTCTGGGTAAATCACCCCTTTAGTTGTACTTTTGCTCTTCTCGTGCCTGCTCCAGGTAGCTCCACACTCACTTTCATGCCCTTTTTTTAAAGGCTGTACACTGTGTGAATACGGTCACGAAGTCAACACCCTGTTTTTCTTGCAAGAACTGCTATGTGGTTTAGAAGCATTGGTCAACCTTCGGACACTTTCCTTTGCTGAAGTACATTGTATAAAAACTTCTTTTGTGTGTATATTGTGTAAAACATGAAGCATATGGTATGAAAACAACCAACAGAGAGACCAGCAAATTGGATTGCCAAGACGTAGCCAAACAACAATGTGGAAAGGCCTTCCTCTACCTCCTGAATTTGAGGTAGCAAGTTCATAAATGTCCCAGCACTTCTAAGATAACTGCCATGCCATTTATTTCCTTTTGCCTTTTAAGGGAATTACCAAATTTCCTCCTGCTCTTGAGTGAGCTTGTTCACTTGAGCCAAGAACTTGGCTACATCATGTCCTACATCCTGGGACTGTCACATCCATGAAACGTGGAGGTCAGCCCTGTAGGCAGAAACACCACAGCCTGCCTTTGTGCAGGGCTGCAACACGCTCTGCTCCCCTCCAGCTTCTCTTTCCAGTACTACCACTACCCTGAGGAAAGCTAAAGCTGATGAAGTTACCTTCTCCTGGGAGGAGCTGACTCTGACAGCTTCTTCGCTGCTGAAGGGCTGTGTCCTGCCCCATCTTAAATCAAAACCAACCACTGTGTAGTCCGGCTCCCTGCCCAGTTTGTTGCTAAAGAAGGAGCGTACCCAAGAAAACCAGGGGCCGACAGACAGAGTAGCAGAAGAATGGCTTTTCACGTCCCACAGCAAAGAGGGAGACACGATCCAGTCTCTTCTGGTTTCACTTTCCAAAATAAGTAGTGAAAGAAGGAAATACATCTTTTTCCCCTCCCAGAGAGGAGGCACCCTGTTGATGCTGCTGCATCTTATTAGCTTGCTCTGCTGAATCATCTCAAAGACATAGCAAGGATCTGCAGAAAGCATACAGTAACAGCAAGAGGGAAACAGAAACAAATCAGAAAATAAGAGTCTGACACGCAGCGTTCAGAGAGGCACCTCTGCCTGAAGTACTTATGTGCCTCTGATAACCTCTGTCTCGTGAGGAGCCCTGACAGTCCTGTAGCAGATGATAGAGCTGGGCCAATAATCACAACCTTATTTCTTCTTTATCCCAGGCCTTCCCGGAGAGGTGCAATGATCCTCGCTGTGCCCCTGCAGCTTCTCTGCCCAAGGGCTACACTTAGCTGGGGCTGTGTGCTGGTTTTGGCTGGGATAGAGTTAATTTTCTTCACAGTAGCTAGTATGGGCCTATGTTTTTGTTTTGTGCTGAAAACGGTGTTGATAAGGCAGAGATGTTTTAGTTACTGATAAGCAGTGCTTACCCAGAGTCAAGGCCTTTTCTGCTCCTCACCCCACCCCACCAGGGAGTAGGCTGGGGGTGCACAAGAAGTTGGGAGGGGACACAGCTGGGACAGCTGACCCCAACTGACCCAAGGGATATCCCATACCATATGCTGTCATGCTCAGCATATAAAGCTGAGGGAAGAAGAAGGAAGGGGGGGACGTTCAGAGTGATGGCATTTGTCTTCCCAAGTAACTGCTATGTGTGATGGAGCCCTGCTTTCCTGGAGATTGCTGAACACCTGCCTGCCAATGGGAAGTGGTGAATGAATTCCTTGTTTTGCTTTCCTTGCTTGCACAGCTTTTGCTTTACTTGTTAAATTGTCTTTATCTCAAACCATGAGTTTTCTCACTAGTACTCTTCCAATTCTCTCCCCCATCCCATTGTGGGGGAAGCGAGCGAGCGGCTTTATGGTGCTTAGCTGAGGGCTGTGGTGACACCACGACAGGCTACCTTATCATGGGCACTTTGTCTGTCTTGAGGATCTCAGCATGTTTTTCTTCCTGTGTCAGCAAGAGCCAGAGAGCAGAGGGAGCACACGGTGGCCTTCAGCAGCACATCCCAAACTGAGTTTTCAGCATCTCCCAGACTGTGGGTCAGGAGGTGGCAGGCAAACCAGGTGCTACAGAACCTGGTCCAGAGGGCAGAAGAAGTCCCAGTTACACAGCCTTGGGAACAGATCCTGGCACAAGGATGCTCCCATATGGCAAGAATTTTAGGGAACAGGCTTTCTCCATTGCCCTCATGCAGGAAAAGAGCAAGAGGAGGAGAAGTGAAGGCACCACCAGCCCTGCTTAGGAGAACTTAATCTGGCCGGCACTGCTGGTCATGTGCGAGGAAAAGCACTGAGCTGGAGCAGCTCCTTTGTTTAGACTGGTGCTCCTTGCCCCTCCAAGGCTGGATGCGGATTTTCCCCATGACACCACAGAGAGTTAGACACTGCAATGGGATTACTTTCATCTGAGGTGCTCAGCTTTGAATATTTGCTGTTGTACTCCAGCTATGGATCTGGTTTCCTAACCCCTAGGTCTAGCCCACATGTTTCAGCAGAACTGTGTGGGGAGCTTGAGGCATCAACGGGTTTGGCTTGAATGCACATGTGGTTCATGAGGCTTCTGTTGAGCTCGATGGTCATTGTCAGTCTGTACCTCTGGATGGCTTGCACGAAAAAACAAGCAGAAAAGGCAGTGAGGTGGAGTTGCTCCTATCTGGGGGCACAGGAGATACATTAAAGGCCCCTGGGTATGTCTTCCAGGATCCTTCATATTCATGATCATTCATGAGCAAGGAAATGGGCACCATGCTGCCAAAGCACTTACTCATCCTTTGACCCTGGAGGCTGTTCTGCTTCACAAGCAGCAGTCAGCTTTTTCACAATCATAGAATCATAGAATCATTATGCTTGGAAAAGACCTCAAAGATCATTAAGTCCAACCATATACCCAACGCCACCATGCCCGCTAAACCCACTAAACCATGTCTTGAAGCGCCACATCTAAACGTTTTTTAACATCTCCAGGGATGGTGACTCCACCACCTCCCTGGGGAGCCCGTTCCAATGCCTAACGACTCTTACAGTGAAGAAGTTCTTTCTAATGTCCAACCTGAACTTCCCCTGGTGCAACTTGAGACCGTTTCCTCTTGTCCTATTGCTAGTTACCAGGGAGAAGAGACCGACCCCTGCCTCACTACAACCTCCTTTCAGGTAGTTGTAGAGAGCGGTAAGGGCTAAACACCCCCAGCTTCCTCAGCCGCTCCTCATAAGACTTGTGCTCCAGACCCTTCACCAGCTTTGTTGCCCTTCTCTGGACACACTCCAGCAGCTCAATGTCCTTCTTGTAGTGAGGGGCCCAAAACTGAACACAGTATTTGAGGTGCGGCCTCACCAGCGCAGAGTACAAAGGGATGACCACTTCTCTAGTCCTGCTGGCCACGCTATTTCTGACACAGGTTTCCTCCTATTCCCTCCAGATTGGTTGTGGGCTGAGCACCGTGTTTATTTTAGGCCAACAGGCACTGTGCTCGGCACCACGCTGGGCAGAATATCGTATTTCTCACAGAAGACCAGCAGCTGACTCCACTGAGCAAAATGCAGCTAAACCCCTATTTAGATATGACATGATGATTGCATTAACGTAATTTGAAAATATGATTTGGGAGACTTTCCCCTATTATGAAACTCTGGAATGACAAAGTCTTTCCCTTCAGTGGTTGCCCCTCGACTGTTTAGTAAAACAATTTCTCACTCAGCAGGCTGAGGGCTATGGAAAAGGCAGGACTGATGATTGCTGGCCTGTATTTGAGACTGCTTGGTGCTGACAGGTTGCAGGGGAGAGAAGTGGCAGGCAGCAGATCGGACTGTGGTGGGGGTCTCCTGGAAAAGGAGCTGTCAGGGGTAGGAGCGGAGGCAGAGCTGCAGCGGGTGCTGTGCCAAAAGCTAGCTGCTTTGCCAGATGTTGCGCAAGAAAAGAAGACATCCACCAGGATAGGCAAGAGAGGTCCTTCAATAGTGGTTTTCCAGCGTGTTTAAAACTGTCAGTAAGTGTATGGAAAAGCTGGACCCTGTTTCGAAGGGTAGCAGTCAAGTGAGAGAGTAATGCGAAACAATCTTGGAGCTGTGTAGGTGGCAGTGCTTTTGTACAAAAGCTGTGACACACCATCACATAATTAAGAATATGTAATTTCATGCCTGAGGATTCAGATGAAAAAGCTGCATGGCAGCACTCTCTGAAGAGCTGAAAGGAAGCCCACAATTAAAGTACTTTATTCACTATTTTCTTTTCCAGGCAGATATTAAGAAAGTGAGGAAAAATTCATGCTATTAGAAAGATATAGACCAAAATACTTCCATATGATTATTGTTAGGATACTCACCCACATATAGATATTTTTTTTCTGTGTTACTGGATTAAAACAAGAATATTCCTGGGAGCAGAGACTGGAAACCAGAACTCATCTACAATACAGATATTGAACTGCAAAGTTGTCAGTCCTTGAGTTCTCTGCTTGTGTCATTAAGCTGCACTCATTCGTGTAAGGGCTTCAAAAGAAAGGTGGGCAGTTTTTCCACCCAGCCTACGCTAAAACCTAGTGCCTGATAGTACTTGGTGCATTCTACTGGGAGACACAGGCATGAATTCCAGCAAGGGTATGGGATACACTGGACAGGCCCTTCACCTCCTGAGCCACATGAATTGCTCCACTACAAAAGTTACATACCATTTTCACTTAAAAAAATGAAGTCACTCTAATGGCATTTTCAAGGAGCCCTATTTGAATAGTTTGCACAAGGTCTGTTTTGAATGCATTCAGTAGATGTTCTCCAGGGACTTGCGTCTCATTCCACCGCATTCCTGATTTTTGGCATGGGCAAAGCACCTCATTGCTCATGTCAAGGCAGTTCAGAGCAAGCAAATAAAAATGTTAGCTGCTAGAGAATTTACAAAAGGTGAAAATAAAATGCCTACAAATTTTGGTTATTTCCACATGCATAGGAAAAGAGAATTTTTCTTTCAGATGGCTTTTTGGAGGTACGTGCTTAAAGCCAGCCTATGTTCTGTTTAGGAGAGCCACATCATTATTTTAGTGTTGCTTCTCCTTTCTGAAGCCATCTATAATTCTGTGCATTAAACATGTTATTCACTGATTCTACATTACATATAGTTAGGAAGTGTGACTTCTGAATCTGGTTTTCATAAAGCCTATGAATACTATGATGTAGTACCTGCTAGAAGTGATTATAATTCCATGTAGAAAATAAGCATACTTTACGAGGAAAATAAAATCAAGGATCTACTAAGAGGCATTTTTTTAATAAACATGGAAATTAAAAGTCTAGATTATCCTGCTGC
>NW_009607807.1:16924-31563 GCF_000690535.1 Cariama cristata
CCGTTACTGTGTGACTGACTGTACAGCTGGAGTAGAATAGCACCTTGTGCAGTACAGAAGGCTTGAAACTACTTACATTACCATCAGTCAAGGTCAGCCTTTGATGTGTGGTAATTTATATTGTATCAAATGTTATATTATTACAATCAATATTAATAAATTATAACTGAATAAAAGTTAACATATTTATATTGATAATAAATTAATGTAATAAATTATGTACAATTTATATTGTATATCATACCGTGGTTGAACTTTGAATTTTAGTCCTGGTATAATTTGTTTATAATACCTTTGTGGGTCTTAGCCAGAGGATGCTAACTAGCAGCATTGCCGTCCAGCTACCCTTCAGTCAGCTTGCATATTTTCTCCCTTGCTGCTCTGTTCAAGGGGAACAATTCCTGGTATTATTTGAATATAGATAGACACTACTATACGTTTAGCCTGCTAAGTTGACCCTACTAGGCTAATAGAATAAAATGTAGTGTAACATGAAGTTAAAAAAAAAAAAAAGTGAATTCAAAGCATTACTTCTGGATGATTTTCTGAAACGATCCAAGAAAGTGAGTTAGCACTTCCATACGTGTGTTGGAAGTGTGGGATGGATGGTCCACAAGAAAGGTGATAGCAAGCTGATAATACTGGAAGGGAAACTGGAAACTAGAAGTTTTAGAATGCGTCAGACATTTTATTTGTAGGATTGGGGAGATAAGAATATTTGTAAGAAATCAGTGACAGGATTGTTTCTAAACATAATTTGATTATTGTTAGTATTTTTACTAATGATACTGCTGTGTTCAGTCGTAAGATCAGAAGGAATTACTATACTTTTCTGAGTTTCTATCTGAAATAGGTTCGTCTCTAGCAATCCAAAACACCAAGGCCAAAACCAAAAATTACTGAAGGCCAAATTCTGGGAAGTTCACAGGACAACTTAGGAAATAACAGATCAAATAAATTCTGCAAAGCAGCCTCTCTTGAAGTGTACCAGTTGAACCTTTTCTGATTTATTTTTCAGCCTTTGAGGTAAAGCTTTCCCCAAGAGTCAAATCAGTGTTTAAGCTTTCTACAGCAGTACCTCTGGCTGTCCTGACTTCTCTGGAAATGTAAGTATGATGTCTTTATTAGATTTGAAATACATGTTGAAATAGTTTCTAAAGTAAAGTTGAACTCTCTTTGAAGATAAGTGAATAATACAAATAGTTGTGTACAGGGTAGGCATTTCACTTTACTGCTCATAAGGTACCGACTGATTTTGTGATTTAAGGGCCAAATTATGGCCCTTCTCTCAGTTGATACCAGGGAAGAAGTGAATACCTAATTCAGTGAGACGATGAGCACAGCATGACAGAGCATCCACGGCTGCTAATGAATCCCCGAAGAAGGCTGTGGCCCCACAACTTGGAGAAGAAAGCTGACACACTGTGCAACCTGAATGCACTGTGCCAAATTTCGAGAGGAGTAGCAGAGACTTGCTGTGCAGATTTCTACTGCCACCGCTTGCCTTGCACCGAGAGGAAACCACATGTAAAGTTAGCTCAGACTGAACACAAACATTAAAAATGATACTGTGAAAGTGAAACTTTCAACACTGATCGTGTCTCTAAATCCAGTCTCAGGCCATGAGCTCCAAAATGTAGTATTTCTTCACCTTATAGCTTAAAAGCTGTATATTCTGCCAATAACCATTATTCCAATCATAGTCGAGTTTCTCCCATTTCCAGTCCTAGACAGGAGTAGGAAAACAAGGCAAATCCTACACAGTTCAGTAAGTATAACACTGGATATTAAAGTCAGGAGAATTTGAGATTTTAAAACGTGCACATGTGTTTCGGGTCAAGACACCATATCTAATAACTTTTCTGTTTTTTACCAGCTCAGATATTTTGTGATACAACACGGTTACTATAAACTAGTTTGACCAGCTGTAAATCAGTAACCAATCAGAACTCAGTGGAGTTAGCCAAATCCAGCTAGCCACTGTGCAAGACACAGAATCATAGAATGGGGTTTGGGTCAGAAGGGACCTTTAAAGATCACCCAGTCCAACCCCAGAGGCTCAGGGCAGAGCAGCAAATACATCTGAACCTTGGCATTTGCAAAGGGGATGTCTGCTCCCCTGGCGAGCTGCGAGGAGAGAAGAGCCATTGGACCTTGTTTGTATGGATGGGGATTGGCGGAGAGAGGCCCTGCCTTCGGTAGAGGTTGCGCCAAGGGGAAAAAAAATGTAAAAAATCTATCTTGCATAGACATTTGGTTTTTTCATTCACGATGTTAGTCTTTTCATAGTTCATGAGATTGTGGCAGTAGTAAAACCGCTGCTATTGTGTGCACCAGAAACAGCCCGGACACATTCCTTACACCATGCAGGGCTCACCACACATCTTCATGGCTCCCGTGCTCTGGCTGCCCAGGAGCGGCCCAGCTTAGCCGGTGCTGAATGGAGACTTTTATTGCAAACCTCCCCCTCTATTTCTTTCACTTTCAGGACTAAGCTCCTGCATTCTGCATGGGTGGCAACTGCAGATCCACCCCCCTGCTAACCCACAGTGTCATCGGAAACTCCTGTTTTAACTCAAGGGTGCCAAAAAAGTATATGCTGGGGGTTGGGGACTGTATACTCATTTCTGAGAAAAGATGGGAATGAAGGGAAGTTTTTTTTTTCCCCTGTGGCATTTGCCACTTCATCACAGGAATCCCTGTCCCTGTATTTTCAGAAACTGCACTGCATTTTTGAGGTTGCAGTGCTCAGAACTTGCCTGGGGAATATAAACACCCTATGATGACAGCTTTAGGTAACAAAAACATCATCTAATAGGCAAACTGGGCTGCCAGCCTCTACAAGGAAAGCATGGGGACAGCCTGGAGAACCACTGCTGCAGCTGTACTTCACCTTCAGATTAGACAGTTAAGAGTAGTTTGTTTATTTGACTCTTTTATTGCCCTCCTCCTGTCTGTTCTTGCTGAGTTATCATTCACTCTTATTTCCTAGACTTTCTTGTCCAAAGGGCCCCAGGTAACTTATGGTGCATAAGCTATGGTAATCATGAACGCAGAACATGAGGGTGCTTTACACCCAATTATATAGCAAATGTCTAATGTATACTTTTCCTTTTCATGGGTCATAAAGCATGTTGCAAACATTAACTTCTTAAACCTTATGCAGAATCCCTCTGAGGAAGATGTTACTTATGTTAAACCAGCAAATTAGCAGTTTTCCTGTCAGTCTGCAGCAAGTTCTATTTTTCTCCCACAGACTAAAAACCTTCCCAGCTTAGTTATGTTTAACTGTGATTTCTGCGATATACACTGCCCTTTACAAAACATTTCTTCATTTCTCAGAGCATGGAGAGAGCCCTGTCTTTCAGATCTGTACCTCAGATCATTAAAATTCATCAGACAGCAGCATGCAAGGAAGAAAACACATTTCTTGGAAGTTTGTGGCTACAGTTTTCCATGTCAGTAACTTCAATGGAGTTCTTTAGACCATTTTCTTCCTATTCTTTGAGACTGAAATCACTTGATTTATGCCCATATAAAAGGCAGCCTTCATGACCATGTAAATAATTAACCATCTTTAGAAATGTGTGTTTTCGTACCCTGTTCCTGCAGACACTGTGCCTACAAAATTGTCTTTGGAGTTATTTGAGAACTTAGGAGGCACTTAGGGGAGGTTTTCCAGAGAGGTGGTGTAGTTTTCATCCTTGGAGCTATTGAAAAGCCATCTGGACATGGTCCTGGGCAACTGGCTGCCCTGCTTGAGCAGGGGAGGTTGGACCAGACGACCTCCAGAGGTTCCTTTTAACCTCAACCATTCTGTGAGCTTTTATTTCATAAAGGAAGGTAGAAAAAGTCCAGTAAAAAGAGGGCCCAAATCCTGCCCTCCTGTATACATAATTACTGTTGTAATCAACTCCCTTTCTAGAGGTGTCCATGAGGGCAGAATCCTGTCCTTTTCCCTGAGTGAGGATTCGTACTGTTATTATCACAAAACCCAACACTACTAACAAAAATGCACACAAAAAGATCCAAGGCTCATGAAAGGAGGACCTGTCACATCTTTCTTCCAATTGGTTATGTGACACTTTAGATACAGGCATATATCTATATTAATAAATGAAGCCAATGCTGCTTCTAGCATAAGCTTTTTATATAATGCAGAACAGCACAAAGGCAGAAACAGTACACATCTCTGGGGAGAAGGTGGTACAGTTATCAGTAAATAGGTACATTGGCTGTAAATAAGTATCTCCTACTTGGCTGTGAACAGTTGCTACAGGAAAGGGAATTATCGAGGTCAGATCTCCACTGTGCAAAGGATTTGCCACAGCTACAGAATGCAGATAAGGAAAAGCATCTCTAAAGCATCTCTCTGCTGACCAGGACCCAGCTGGCCAGGAATCAAAAAATACAGAGGTGGGTTACTCTGTTTTCACTGGCAATTACTGAAAATTATTGCAGACAGTTCTCCTCAGATAGCAGCATACAAACACCACCTCTGCAAGCCCAGGCTGGTGCTGTACTACACTACATGGCTGGGATGGGGAACTGTAAGGAATACAGAAGCATATGTGGGCATCAAGGAAACAAAATGTTATTTACATCCAGTAAAGCTAAGGCAAAATTTATTCCTATTCTGAATTCAGATCAATACTTGCAATTCAAGGAGCCTAGTGGCAGAGCATCTAATTGATGGGTTCTAAGCTAACCTGGTGGCAGTGATTACTTTGAAACACACACTAGTTGTCAAAGGATTAAGAATGCATTGGGGAAAAAATACAATTTCTGATTTTCATCCAGGTGTTTCTCACAATGTTAGAAAATGGCCCTAATTTTAAGGTGAGCAGAGTTTGCCAAAGAAAAGAATTGTATTGGTAGGATTATGTCTAACAAAGAATAAGAAAGGGTGGTCAGCCATAAACACCTCTGTGAGAGGAAGAGACCTTCTCACAATGACAGCTCCTGTACCAGCTGCTGCCACAGTGCCTTCCTCATTGACTTCCACGTACGTCTTATGGACAACATTTGACAGCACCAGAGATTTTGCGAACGACATTGCAGAAAGATCAGCTTTTGATTCACTGAAGATGTCAGTCATCCCCATCTCTTGTAATACCTCATTGAGGTTAAAGGTGCCTTCAAGCTTGAATCGGGGGAGGTATAGCTCCACTGTTGTCTCAAATATATGCTCTGAAGAGGTCCACAGCATTAAATTTTCATAGGTCATTGTGCTTTCAATCTAGAAGATGGGGAAAAAAAAGAGCTTAAAATAGGTAGGCAGCTTTGAAAAGCTCAGATCTTTACCCAGCCATAATTCAGACAACCACCTTTCAGCCATAGTCCATGATATATACCACCTTACCTGCTCCAGCCCACTGGTAAATCCATGAGCCATGTCACCCGGCAGCAGGATGATCATGCTCAGTGACTTCTGAGCATAAGGGAGTTCAAGGACCTGAGCATCCACCTCCTCAATGTAGCCTAATTTAAATACACCTTTCTGATACATCATCTGCACAGGTTTTTTCTCATTCTATTTAAAAGAAAATCATACAGTCACTTAAGTAATACAGTTCTTAGCATTTAAATTTATAATAAGTGTAATATCAGTAGTCAGGCTTGCAGCAGTAATTGTTGTTAGGCTAAATATTTTTCTTTATTTTATTGCATCTACAGTGATGCACAAAGCATCAACTTTCCCATGCTTAAATAAAGGGGATAATTCTTTAGAAAAAAAAAAAAAAAAATCCTGCAACTGATCAGATAGTAAAGTTGCTTAGTAGCTTTACACTTCCAAACAGGCTGACGCTGGTTGGATTTGCAAGTCCTAATTTGAACTGGGATAAAGAAGAAAGAGCACTGCAAGAATCAGGCTGTCATGTATCAGACTGATAGTTTAGATAGGAAGCAGTAAATAGGTTAAGAGCACAGTTATAGCCTTTCTCAGGCATCCTCTTCTAAGTGTTGTTATCTTGCCTTTTTTGTGATGGGGTTGTTTGAAAGCTTTATAAAGGCTCAAGTTTACTTTTACAGTTACCTAACTTCTTAGCTGACTTCTAAAGCAGTGAAAGAAGATTTTTAGTAGAAGATATATTTTCAGCAAAAGTCCTGCTAGTATTGAGTAGCATATGAAGAAAAATCAATATAGCTTCTCCCTATCTCATAGTTTCTCTTACTGCAGCAGTGCACCAAATGTTCTCAGCTATAGAACATTTGACAATCCATATTGAAAGATATTTAAAATCACAAATGTAAGTACCCAATATATAGTTTCTTACCAGTGTCTTAACAATGGAATACAACATGATAACTAGAAATATATGTTTTTCTGACCTTTTCCTTTGATATATGAAGAACACTCAAAAGATACTTTTTCCCATACAAAGCTCTGCAACTTAAGATCAGACCTAAATCTGTTGGGTTTTTTCCTTTTGCTATGTATGAAAACAAAGAGAATATTGACACACCATATAGAAAGAAGACAAAACTGAATTAAATGAAAGTAAATGTTTTTGATTGTCTTTTTTTTGATAATTTCTGTTAGACTTAAAGGGCACACACAACACTTAGAGGAATACACTTGTCAAAAAACTAACTTTGCAACCATATTGGCAATACCCTAGTTAAACAATGAAGGCTTTGGTGATATCCCTAAGGCAGAAAGGGGCTAAAAATTAAAATATATGTAAAATAAAATTTCAAACATTGCAAATACTACGAATAAACCAAAATATCCTATAAGAATTTATCCTTTTTCAAATTGCAACTGTGCTTTTGTAGTTTGTCATTATCTGGCCTAGTTTGTTTGGTCTCTCAAATGCATAGCTAATGCTAAAATGTATTGAGCATATTAACACCAGGATGACTCCTTGGAGCCTATATGAAATGGGATGTTCAAATTTGCTTACATCCATGACAACTATCTGTAATGACTACTATGTTCAAAAGCTCTAATCAGCGCTAACACTTCTGTTCTGCCAGTCACCAAAGCAAAACTCTGAGTTGTTGCAACTTCCGAGTCTTGCACATTTTGTCAGTAAAGATTACGCTTTTCTGTGAAAAACCCTCCTACCACCTCTACTCAATGGGAGAGGCAGGTGAAGTTCCCAGCAAACCCACAGCTTGCTCCCAGGGCAGCTGAGCCCTGGACACTGTGCTTCTATGTTACGCCTGCTGCAATACTCACACTATCTAGGATAAATAATGTTACGATTTACAGAACGCAGATGTACCTGATTCAGTTTAAAATCTCTCTGTACTGTTTTTTGTTCCTCAAACTTGTGTTCCCAGGATGCTTTGAAGTAGATTACATTCACCAGCACCAGCAATGCATGTGTGTCAATCATGCCAGGAGCAAAGAGTTCTTTGATTTTACCTAAAGGAAATTTGGGAATACACAAGGATTTGTTAGTTGTCATTAAGACTCTGGACTGACTCAATTACTTGTCCTTGAACTTAGTTTTAGAGAAACTTAGAAATCCAGTTCTTGGTTTATTCAAAGGACAGTGACAACATAGGCAAATAGTAGATTCCTCTGCACTGTTACCAGCCAGGGAGGACAGGGAGGAGCGGGGGTCACCAAATGAGCCAACTGTCTGTGTCAGTGACCATACATATGTGCCAGGCGACGTTAACCACGGAGAAGGAGGCAGCACTATTAATCACATATTTCAGTTTATATGAGGGCATCTTTCCCTTTGCATCAAGCACAGCATTTAACCAGCTGTGGAGCTTTTGATTTTCTACACAGCGGCTGAAGCAGGAGTTAACAGGTCCACAGGCTTTGTATGAGCACCCAAAGCAACAATGGCTCCTAACTCTGTGCAAAGTGGCTCCTGAACCTTCAGTCCTCTTACTGGGAGCCAGCTGGGGTTAACAGCTCTTTCCCACATCAGTCACAGGCCACCCTGCCAGTATGAGGACAGGTTTGGACAGGCAATGAGCAACGGAGAAATTACAGACACCTTCAAATCTATTTGCATGTCCCCCAGTAAGTTCTGGTTTATGTCCAGCCAGAAGATTTAGAAAATTTTCATCCCGCTGCTACTGCAGCTCTGGCAAAACTAAAAGAAAACAGCATATATCATGTTTAGCCTGATCAGCAAGAGCCAGTGGCCTCTCCTAGCCTGTTAAGGTCAAGAGCTGGCTAATTGTCACTTGTGATAGTAAGTCTCGCTGGTGGTCACATCTCTCGTCTTTAAGGGCATTGCTCTACATATAACCAGGTCCTCAGTCACTCCCCCACCCTCCTTGGCTGTTCCCAGTCTCACCATGAAGCTCACAGCTTCCATCCCCTTCTGTCCTGTATCTGCATTTGTGGCTGTTCATGGAAGCAATTTGGCTGGTCAAGTCTTATAGGTATTATTGCAATTATCATGCCAGCCATAAGGGTGGGAATACAAAAGTATTTTACATCAAACATACCTTTAATTCAGAAAAAATTTAGCTGATAAGTTACTCTAATATTTCAAGAGTGGATGGGAAGACAAACTGTCCTTAAACAACATAAGATTGAACACCGAAAAATGTGAACAAGCCTTTGCTTTTCATATCCTGGAATTTCTTTTGTTGAAGCAGTGTAAGAAGGCAGTGACAGTATGGCTATGGTTTTGCTTTGTTTTACCTTGTGTCTCACTTTCAATCCAAGTGTTAATTTTTATTCTGGTTGCTTCAACAGCACCATGAAAGTCCACTGTTTGCAGCATTGCTCCATACAATTCCTTAGTACACATCAGAAATTGCTGTAAAGCAAAATAAAGATTGTGAAATGGTCAAATCTGTTAAGCACTTATTCCCTTTTAAAGGAAATCAATGGTTCAGAACTATTTTAGAAATGGTGAGGGATCTGTTGACTCCATAAGGCAAAATTTCATTTTGGAAATATCAACTATCTGAAGTTTATTCAGAGAATCTTTGAAGAAGAGATAATGATTCTATTGCACAGGCAACAAAAGTAAGTAAGTAAAAAGAAAGCCAGAAGAAAGAGTCTTCCCATGGAGAACTGCGTACCTGAGGCCAGATAAAAATAAAAAATCAGAGAAGATGCAAGATGTGTTGTTTAATGCTTAAGTATCCAAATCATTCAACAGAACTAATTGACAGAAAAGCAAAGATGTGACTAGCAACTTATCCATACTAAGTAGTCTAGAGACCACTCTGTCATTCAGTAAGAAAGGAGTAAAAAGTTCAGCACAGCAGCCCTACACAAGAAACTGTATACATCTCAGGTGATAAGCGCTCTCCAAGCTTACTGCTGCCCCAGCTGTGCCACTTGCAAGCCCAAAGGTAAGTAGCTTACAGACAACTTGAATAGGCCATTTTTGGCTGTAGTCACACCTCTGGCTGAGTGCAGACATATGCCAAAAGCAAACAGACTCCTGCTTTACTTTTGCTTTATAGCCATTGATATTCCCGGGTGGGTTTTTTTTAAAAACAAAAGAATCGAAAGCTGACACTCCTGTCTCTTTCCCACCAGCCCCAAGGGATACAGCTCCAAGAAGCACATCAAGTGCTCCAAAATACATGCGAGGGGTAAAACAGCAAGGGTCACAGCTACAGGGAAGCTTGAAGTCAGGGCCAACTGTTGGCAACTTACCTGCTGGAGTTCAAATCCTTGTTGTATAAAAAGATTGTTGGCCAGGGTTAAAACATATCTTTCATCAAGGTTTTGTAGTTGTAAAAGCAGTGCCTGGAACACTTTATGGTTAAGGTCCCCATCCTTGTTACACTGGAAATATTACAAATACAACAATTATAATGATTCCTCCATATAGCTTTAGTTGTTAATTTGCATCCTAATTAGATTACACTATAGACCTAACTCCTGCTGTACTGTTTTTTAAATCCAGCCAGTCTAAGCTTTGCAGCCTGATCCTCCTTCAGATGAGATCACTGAAGGCTTTGATAGTGACTTCATGACAGACTTGGCCCTTAATAAAGTAACACCGCGTATCAGGCATGTCGTAGCAAATTAGGCAGACTCTGTGTGTGTGATCTTGACTCCCTCCAGTGGCAGACTCTAATGTTTTATACCTGGAAATCTACCTTGCAGTGAAGAAAAGGCTCCAGTGCTCCCCACCCAAGGACACACCTGTGAGAGGGAAGGCTGTCTCTCCTGGCTTCCTTCTGGCTCCATTTCTGGGGCTGCGCTCTCAAGATCAGATCCAAGGCTCGTTCTTCCTGCTGCTTTCCTGACATGGAGCACCTGCAGTTGAAGATGCTAAATTATGGCAATTGTAACTGGGATAAAAGCTTTTTTCTTATTTAAAAGATTTGCTACGCTGTCCTGGATAAATGGTGTAGATTTGGGAAAGATACTGTCTCAGCTTCAGTCAGGCTGAAATGGCAGACTCGAAATTGTTCATATATTCATGTTCAAATTCACATTTCTATATTAGCAAACCAAGAAGAACTTGCACCTAATCCCTCCAAATGGTACTCTCCACTACCTCAAAATGTTTACATTTGATTTGTATTTTTATTGCTACAGTTACCTTAAATTTCAAAACAGAAAGGTTGCCTTAGGCAAAGAGACAAAAATAGTTTTCTTTGGAAACATCAAAACTGGCTTTTTGCAATCATTCTTGATGTTTGCATCAGCTTAGGCAATATATCAAAATCATAGTACTCTTAATGGAAACCAGTCTTTGTTTCTAATGTGCAAACATCACGCTGAAAAATTTCCAGCAGCTTCTCCATTATAATAATGTTGCCTCATATGTAGACTTAATCTTTTTTTATTGAGGATATTGGATCCCCATTGCTTTCCTAAAATAAGCAAGAGTCTCTGTGTATAGGGTTTATGTGGCAAGGTTATGTTAGCCAAAGGGCTGAAAGGGGGGCCTTTATGCAAAGAGACTAGGGCCTGCCTCCATGTCGAACAGAGCTGGTTCCAGCTGGCTCCAAAATGAGTTGAGCCTGGTTTGCCATGACAGTAATTGATGAGTGATGTCCCTGTCC
Organism: Cariama cristata; assembly: GCF_000690535.1. Lineage (NCBI taxonomy): Eukaryota > Metazoa > Chordata > Aves > Cariamiformes > Cariamidae > Cariama > Cariama cristata. Next base: position 27,884 of record NW_009607807.1, read on the forward strand.
TTATCTCGACCCACCAGGTTTTTCATCTTATTTTCTCTGCCTGTCCTTGCTGAAAAGGAGGAGTGAGAGAGTGGCTGGGTGGGCACCTGGCAGCCACCAGCCAAGGTCAACCCACACACCCTGGAAATCTCGTGAGGAGGGCATGTCTACCTTGGCCTCAGGTGACACAGCAGTCAGACTGCACACATGGCGGTGTCAGGACATGATGGACTAGTACAGACCCAGCTACTGCCAAGAACCTCTGCCTTAGGATTATTGGTCTTTTACTGCTCATGGGCAAAAACAAGTAAAGAGAAGAAAGATTGTAGGAAGCAGAACTTATACTGTGGGGACTAAAGGTGCATCAATCAGAGGGGTGGCCTTCTTCACCTCCTCCCTGTCTATCTGGGTCCCTGTGAGCTCTGCAGGTCAGACATTTTGACTCTCAAATGTCATAAGTAAGCTAATGCTTCCAGGCACCCAGGTGCAATCACTTCAGGTTTCTGCAACTCTCCTCATTACCCACCCAGATTCACACTTTCAGAATTCTCATAGCAACCATGACAGGAAGCACCTGCCCGTAATTTTGAAACAAAGCCTGAGATTCTGGCAGCAGGCTGGGGGAAAGCCAGTGTGCCCCACTGTGGTGTGTGGCCCCCTCTCATTCAGCTCTTGTGCCATGCTCCTGAGTCTGCACGGGGGCATGGTGTGACTCACACACGCAGATGGCAAGGATCGTAGCGCACCAAGCATGACTGTGAAGGCAGCACCTATGCTTGTATTTGTGCTTGTTTCCTATGAGACCTTCGCACATGTGTCGTGCTAGGATGCCCAACATTTCCATTAAGGGAACACCAAGCAATGTGGAAGCATCTCGGCATGTTTCATTAATACTTACTTTTTCTATCTGAGCAGCAGTGTTGTTTTTTGCACCTAGATGGACTAGGGCCAGGGCAACAGAGATACTCATTGGAGAGAAGATGATGTTTGTCCCCTCTGCATTTCTGTTGAGCTTATGGTAGAGATCAAGGCAAAACTCAGTAACTGGTCTAGAAACGGAGCCCATCATGAAGTGGCTGCTGACTGGGAGCACAAAAGAAAGAAGAAATTTAATGCAGCTTGTTGCCTAACTAGACCACACTGTGAAGCATCTGTCTGCCCTGAGATTGTCCCATAGTTGGTTGCTAAATAATAGAAGTTTTCTAAATTCTCAGAGTCCGAAACAGCCAACCTTGCACACATCTGTCAGTCCATGCTACGCAACAGGAGTAAGGACAGAGCGGGTCTGGAGAAGGGATCCACGTTCACAACATATGTGAATTCCTCAGAAAGGACCATTTTTCTGTCTTATCCCATAGTGTATCTTATTTCAGATCATATTATTGAAATCAGTCAACTGTGGATTAACATTTTCCTCCTCCAGACTGGTTTGATGTATACAGTTATATCAACTCTTTCCTCTTGTAACAACATATGAGTAGTGACAGAAACTTGCTGACAGAAACTACACCTGCATATAACCATGTCTGGTAACCAAAGCTGCAGTATGAGGGTTTCAAACAACAAGCTTATAAAATTAAATCACTATTAATTAAATGTTTTCATATATGAAAAAGGGTCATTAACAGGTATGGAGACTGAACTACATACGAAAACATGAACAGTTTGAAATATACTTTTTCACTCCTCATAAGTTTTCCAGGAGCCACAGATTCAGGCAGGATACACAACTAAAATTTCCAAACAAAGCAATAGTTCAACAGCCTTGAAAAGAAGTCTGTAAGTTCCTGCTCAGTGATATGACAAGATCTGTGTCACTCTTTTCTTTTGTACTAGAAACGTTACAGTCCAATACCTTTCCTGTGGGTCATTTACATTATATTCCATGCTGCTAAGAACAAGTTGGGACCAAGCTCCAGCTTGGTCCTTGCAAGCAGGAGGCAATCTGGAAAAAAAGGGGTTTAGAAACTCCTGTCACTTAGGGGAAGAATTGTAAAGCCATAGTGTGGATACCAGTGGGATCACATGAGTTTTTCTGGAATCGTTATACCCAAAAATCCCTGTATCACTTTTAGTGTCAAACAAATGTTGTTTTGGACAGCACACCAGAAAAATGTGTGAAAAGCAAAACATATACTCCTGCCTGCCTGCAGACACAGAGATGAGTAGCTGTGGCCCGTGTTCCAGAAAGATCATTTAGGGGAAAACACGCAGCCACAGTGTGGAGAGAAGGCCCTCATGTCTCCTGCGGCACAGATCAGGCGGGCTCTATCTTTCAGCCCGTGCTGGGACAAGCATGGGTCGGGTCCCTAGCAAGCTGCTGGAGCTCCTCTCCGTTGAAAAGTCGGGCGAGCGCACAGCCGGGCGGTTGCTCCCTCTGCCCGCAGAAGGCCACGGCACAGCAGGAGCTCTTTCTCGGGCCTGTGCCGCCCGGCTGCTGCAGCCTGCAAGGCCCGGTTATGGGAGGAGCTCCAGCCTGCGTCACCAGAAGGCTAAGGGTGGGGAGAGGCTGCTGCAAAGCTGAACTTCAAGATCTTTCATCAGCAGAGCCCTTTGACGGCCTGTCTTGGTATCCAGCAGCCCCTTTGAGAGGGGTCTAGAGCCTTCTTGGGAATGGGCTGCCTGGTGCTGGGGATTTCTGTCCCCTTCCAGCCAATGCTCTCCTGTCACCCTGCTCTCCTGTCACCCTGCTCTCCCACTGAGGCCTCAGCTCTTCTACCACAGTCACAGTCCCCCCCCTCACAGACAGCCTGCCCTTCACAGGCTGTTCTTTACTCAAAGAGCTACTCAAAATGTCTTCTGTTGTCCTCAAGATGCAGAGTGCATGCTACCTCTCACTCAGCTATGAGTCAGACCCAACCTTTGCAGGAGAAGCTGGGGCTCAGGTACCAGAAGATTTACCAGGGCATTGGAGGTTGATGTGGCTCAGCTCAGATGCATCATTTGTCTGCAGAAACCATCTTAGCCCGCAGCCAGTGCCAGACAATGGGAATGAACTCAGCCCCCAGGAAAACAGACTTAGCCTAAGACAGATTGCTGCACTGGCTTGGAAGGGCTGAAAAGTCAAGTTCATATGAAGGTGCCACGTGTGGCAAATGCAGACATTTCTTGCCTTTTGACTAGCTTGAAAAGCACAGCAATAATCAATGCTTCATCGTGCTTCTGACTGATGCTCTGTGGAAAGAACCTGTGGTGCTGAAAGAAAAAGTTCGTATATGTTTCATACTGAGATGTTTGTTTTACCCTGAAGTCCAGAAGTACTTCACATAAAGACCTAATACAAATGGGCAAAACAGAGGAGAAATACCCAAAAGGTTCTCTGAACAAACAAATTAAAGATGACTTCTATCTCATTAATTCTGAAAACAGCTGTTCAACTCTGGGTTTGTTTGTATGAAACACGTTTTTCATTTTCCTTTTAATAACACAGTCATCTTACCACAAGAAAAAGACATTGCACTAAATAAACATTTCTCTTTTCTTCCACCTTCATTACCTACTATCCAGAACCTTCTGAAAACAAAACTCAGCACTTCTTTAGAGCTGAACTTTGTATTGCTCCACTTCCACACTGCTTGAAAGATCTGAAATGGAGCTGTGAAATCGTTCACGGTGAATGTAGGTCATGAGGCGTATTGTAGGTGTGCCCAAACCTCAGACCGAGTCAAGGAGAAAAAAGGAGTTAATAAACTTCCTCAGCA
>NW_009607807.1:31594-66228 GCF_000690535.1 Cariama cristata
CCACCCCACCCTGCAGGGAGAGGACTGACTGCCAAGCGTGGAGGGAAAGCCCAGGAGCTGGGAACAGGTTTTAAAAGCAAGTGCCTAGCGTACCAAGGTGGCTGCTCCTTTAGGAAAAGCAGCAGGCTGTCCTCAGGGAGACGTCCAGGTGCAAACACTATGGCCAACTCCATGGTTTTGTGAGTGGGAACTACTTAGGGAACTACCCTGGAAACCCAAAGCAAGGAAGGGGAGGTGTGGGCTGGTGGAGGAACTTTCTTACTGCAGAATGAAAGGATTTAGAGAGCTTGCTTAATCTAAATTGGGGTGGGCACGCATGCATGAATGATTCCATAAAGCCATGTGTGTCATCTGTGTAATGATTCAATCAGTGAGAGTTTTGGGGTTACTGCGAGGACAGTGGAGTTTGGAGAACACCTACATAGTGGACAAAAAACGGTAATGTTACTTTTAAAAGATCTTGGAGTGGTAAGGAGAGAAGATGCAAGATCAAAAGAAGTATTCCAGGAAGATCATAGCTGCTGTTCTGCACTAGCCAAAGCGTCTGCACTGAACATTAGCAATAGTGCAGAGACAGCAAGCAGGGTTGGGGCTTTACAGCTGATGAAGGGAGATGCTTTGCATCATGGTTCAGTAGCTTGTAACATAGTCCGGCAGATGGAAATTGCTGGTGCTGTTATATGTGAGCAAGAAGCTACCCAGGAAAAGAGCTTCCTTCAGAAGGAACCACTGCATACAAGAGACCTTGTAAAGATGACAGACTTCTTCCATGGCTGTGTGAAATGAAGAACGCTCCTTTTCTATAAGTATTCATGATCTGTTCTCCCTTTACAGTTTGTTGTAGATAAAACCAAGACAAAAACTCTCAAAGAAAAAAAACCTGTGCTCAAAGCTATCATAATTAACAGGTGTGTTAGATTATATTACGCAGTCAGGAGGAGGAGACAGTAAATAAGGTGGGGAGGGTAAGAGGGCTGTAGCCTTGTTTTTAAGGTAATTCTGTATTTAATACAAGGTAAGCAAGAAGGAACCTGTTTTCCCTGATGCCACATGATAATTCCTATTGCATGTTTTACTTATTCAATCTGCCTCCCATTAAGGTGCTTTAATGCACATTCATTTCTCACAGACAAAGGAACACAGAATTTGTAGAAATTACATGTATCTATCCTAGAAAAGGACCACATGCCAGATAGTACTGTCTCCTCACATGGAAAAATCTATGATTGGTAGAAGTGACTTTCTTATTTTTCATGACCATTTATACAAAAAGACTTTTCCAAGTGAGTGACTTTTGGAGTGAAAGGGACAAACAGCACATGAGAAAAATGACATTTCCTACAACACAAAATTGTTGTAATCATCCCTAAGTGACACAAAACTTTTCTGAAGTAACATGCTTTAAATTCAAACCCAATATATTTCAGTACAAAATAACTTTTCAAGGGAAATGTTACCAAGTTGATTTTCCGAACAACTTAGCTTCTCAGGCTGCTACTTTTATGCCAGAAAGGATTTTTTCTGACTGCTTTTATTATTTTGCATCAGTACCTGCAGTATCTTTTCTACCTTTTTCTAGGCCAATTATTCCTGCATAAACAGACATGGATGTACATTGACCTGTTACGGACCGTACAGTGGCAAATTATTTATTATGCCTGCGTGCAGCTGCTTAGGCTTCTCAGCAAGCTTTTAAACATCATTGCCAAACCCAAGCGCGTTGATAGCGAAGACTAGCATCCTCTCTAACAAAACAAAATCTGAATACCACTCCACTCTTCATATTTTATATAGTCATCGTTTAAGAACATAAACAATCCCCTGGCAGCAGGGATCAAAGTACAGGGGAAACACCTAAGTATCCAGTCAAAGAATTGCATGTCCTTTCTCTCGTCTAAAAGCTGAGTAAAGAAGGGAAATTAACCTGTCTCTCCCACTTTGTGGGTGAGTTTGTCCAGGTCATCAGCACCATCACTTCTTGTGAAGACCATTTTTACCAGAGTGGGTAGAAGTGCTCTGAAAGAGCCTGCCATTCAGCCTTTCTGGAGCTATAGGCAGAAAAGCATCTGCTTTCTGGTATAAGCACTGAGCTGATCAGTCCTGTGGCAACTAGAGCTTTCTGGATGTGCAGAGAGGTCCTGGGGAAATTTCAGATTCAAAAGTCTGTGAAATTTAGGCAAGAATCTTTAGATTCACAGCTTTGGACATGTCTTCCTAAATTCCCCATCTATGTCCCATTGAAGACCAGCCCCCTTTGTGTGAGCTCTTGAGTCATTTGAATTTTAACAGCGTGTTTTGCTGCCTGCAGCCTGTAAAGGCATCTCCCTATCTGTCCCATCTGTAAACATGATGTTTACTTTACCAATCTGTAGACCTCTTTGGATCTGCCAAAAAAAAAATCACAAGTTATTTTTGGAAAAAAAAAAAAAAAGAAAGAAAAAATAATTGTTTACCTTCTTGCCCAAAGAGGTTAAATGAAGAACACAACAGCTGAGCTCTGGAGCACGTTCTTGTGAATACTGTATTACAAACATCTCCCACTCTCTTGTGGGAAAGTTCAGCCTCTCAAACAATTGTTGACAGCAGCATGTTGCAATTTAATGCAAATGCCATGAAGTTTCCTGCAGAAGACTTCTATATCTATACCTGTATCTAGCAATACGCTAGTAATATTTCTCTCAAAGCTGCCGAACAAGTTTGTCAGGCAATATCTGCTGACAGCATCTCTTAATTGCAATGCCAAGTCACTCTCAACTGCAAACCTGGGTATTAACCCTGGAGATCCATGGCTGTACTGCTATGCACAGTCCCTTTCAAATTTGGTGGGGTCTGGCCTGGACACAGAGGTGTGCAGGGTTCATGCCAGGATTCAGAGAAGCCTTGTTTGGAGCTGAGCTTGCTTGCAGAGATAGAACAAATGAATGGGAAATGCATGAGCTTTATGTTGCCTACAGTCATCTATCTCTCTTAGGTAAGGAGTCAGCTTTATGCATATGGAAGGAGCTTAATTAGAGAGGGGAAAAAGTATTTCCTTGAACTGTAACAGGAATCTCCAGCCAGGGGGTATTCTTTTAAATCATTGGAGTTAAGAATAACAGAAGGCCAAGAGTGGTTGATCACACAGGTTATGTCTCCAGCACAAAATCAGATGGAAGTAAAGAGATGGGAAGCATGGAGCTGCACCAGCACAGTGTTTGATCTCCCCTAATCAGCACCACTGAGCTCAGGTGCAATACTGGGTTATGGCAGCTGGTCTCAGGGGTCAAAATTAAGTCCTCTAGGGTTGTATGTGGCTTTGCAAAGCTGAAAATTTTCTGTCTTCCCTTTCTCACCTCTTCTTTCTTCCTACAAATCATAAAAACAGCTTTGGATTCATAGGATATTTGAGGGATCAGACATGGTGAGGAGAGAAAGGAGGGAAGAGGAAGAAGGCCTCCCAGCCCCATCTTGCCCTTCCCACACCTCCTTTCTAGTGCTGAAGCTGGGCCACCCTCTTCCTCAGGCGCAGCTCCCACCAGCTTTGCTGTTCCCTGCTCCTCTACCAAGGTCTCAACCAAGTGTCCCAGTGCCCATCCGAAAAGAGGGATTTGTAAACAATGGGAGGATACAATGATAGAATGAATGGTCTTGTTATCCCTATTCTTTTCCTCACTTTTTTGCTTCCATTTGCCATTCAGTTCTTCCTTCCTGCATGTTTCTGTAGTGTTCCTCAGTCTTCCTCCTCGGTTCTTTCTGTCTCTTTATCTGTTTGGGGTTTTTTTTGTTTATTTCTGCACATTGCCTTACCATGTATCTTTTCTTCTTCTGCTTTTATGAGTCCTAGCCTCTTTTCAGTGACAATCTAAGTATTTTTGAGTGTCTTTCGAGATTTTCCTTCTTCCAGTCTCTGTGCTTTCTCCCTCTCTCCTGCATTAACCTAATTCCTCCACTGATTTATTTTACTTGCTCTGTACATATATTCCCTCAGAACTTCCTTGACATCAGTTTAACTGCGTTGCCTCAGGAAATGTCAATGTATGTGCCAATTGTGCCTTTTCTAGGCCCTTAGGATAGTATATTCAGGGTTCAAAACTGTACTGCTTTTCCAGTGGGGCCAATGGGCTCTAGGTAGCATTTTTCAAGATTCAAAACCAAACTGCTCTTCCCCACAAACAACTTTTGTTACCAGAAGACATTAAGATGTATCCCTTCTCTTCTACAAAATGCTGGCAGCAAGGAGTGGGCAATGACTGTGCAGCTGAGCAAGTGGTGAGATGACTAGATACACAATACTGCAATTTGCAACTGCCTGCAATAGCTAGCCACGGCTTGCTTTCTTCCATCAGGGCCGTCACCCATCACTGGAAATGCTCTGTTGAAAGGTGAGGTGGAGCAGCTGGGCGACCTGAGCAAGTCCTCAGCTATGTTCACTTTCTTCGTCATAACCAACACCTTTCAGCACGTAAGTGTTCCTATAGACAGGCTCCCACACATGTTTTCCCATGTCCTCCCATGCAATTTCTTGCCCAAGGCCCAGAGGCCAGCACGGGTGGAACCAAACAATAGATCGTAACAGTGTTTCTCGCACCAGCAGGAGCCTTGCTGATACTTCTCCCTCACATGCTGTAAGATGGATAGGTTTCATACTGGGACTGGTCGAGAGAAGAGGCAGAAGTGAAAAATGAAGCTGAGAATGAACCTAGATTTTCATGGGCAAGCCGCCCTGTTTATAAATGACCAAGAAATGGGTTTGCCTTCTGTAGAGTAAGACAGCTTTGTATCTCCAACATCTGCTTGCCTTGCATAGGCTGGGATACCTGGGCATGAGTCAGGAGGTGGAGAAAGACGGGCCCCACTCTGAGGCGGTGTTTCTCTCTGCTTTCGTGGGATAACCCTTCCTGGCAAAGCTATCACAAGGAACTCTCTGAGAAGACATGCTTACGTGAATTTGTGTGGATGTGCTAAATGCTCTGAGCAACATTTAAACTGAGTATGAGCTCCACTGAATGAAGACTGGCTCCCAGACTGCAATGTTTTCAGAACCCGAAAAAGCTGAGAGAGTGATGTCTGAACTTTTCTCCTTCAGGACATCTCATCCAGGTAGAAAAAGAGGGATGGGGCAATCTGCCAGAGGTTTTCAGCAGTCTAGCAGACCAGCATAGATGTAGCAATAAGTGTGATATGGCCTGCTGGACAACTGGAACTACCCAACGAAGAGTCAGTGCCCAAACGCAAAGTGTACAGACTAGTCCATCTTGCCTATGTACGGACTGCCTGTGTAGCTGCTTAGTCAGTTGTCAACTGCAAGTGCAACGCCCGGACTGACCTCCTACAGGAGAACCAGTAGAAACCACAGTGACAACAGCTCTGGATAACTCTGACCCCAGCCTCCAAAACAGATCAGACAATGACAAGGTGTATAAAACATTTCCCAGTCATTCCGCTATCACTGAAGTTATTGAGCTGGTAAAGATATTTGCAGGCCATTCCTTCTCAGACAGGATGGGCTGCAAAGTAATTTTTATATTTTGCATTCTTCTTCTGACTCCTATACATGTATCAGGACACCTGATGCATATCAGCAAAGACCCCCAGAGGTCTGCAGGGTCTCACCTCTCGTTGGTTTTGGTGGAGGTTAGTCCCCTCAGTACCTTCAAAGACATGGGCCAGTGACTCCAGTTAACCCTCTGGTATTAAAATGTGTTAGAGTCCATTAAAGGTCCACAGAGGGAAGGAAAGTGGTAAAACCACTGAATCATTCTGACTAAAGCCTTCTCATGGGTTGGCAAGGTCAAGAATCAAAACAGAACTCCTGTCTCCAAAATCACAATAACAACCGTGCTGTTCTCTGATGTTAGAAGATAAGTATGCATATTATGGGTTGCATGTTCCCATTTAGAAATCTCTTTCCAGTTTCTTTCCGACCTGAAGCACCAAGCGGAATTCTCAAGTAAAATGCTCCCATTTTTTGAGGATACGTAACTGAATTCTCTGTATATTGTGACCAGCTAGTAACATAGTCCTTACTGGGAACTATCATCATGTGGTCCAGAAGGGCAATCGAGACATTGATTTAGTTTTTTTATTTTGACTTTGTGACCTAAGTGAATCTGTTCATTTCCATTCCTGTCATTTATTGGAGGTGAAGAGTGAACACACAAGAGTGAACACACAGATTGACACTGGAGGTATTGCAGACATTTGACACAGGTTTTATAGTGCTTTATTCTGAATAGTAATTAGGTAAACCAGTACTGAACATATGCAGCAGACAGTCTTTAGATAGAAATGAAATCTGATTACCATGATATCATATGGAATTTGGAGACTGGTAATTACAATGTTAATCTCACTCAAGTTGAAGTCCTTATTTCTTTCTCATGCCTCAGACATTATGCAATTATATGGAGTCTCCTTAATGCTGAATCCAGAACTAGAAATGGCAGATAATCTGTATGTCAAAAGCGTGGCACTTCCAGTATTAATGCAACTGTTTTCTATCCTAGAATTGCATAACATTCTTTTTCTCAGGATACATACAACAGGGCTCCTCGTAGCTGCAGTGAACTGGTCCCATCTTCCATGTCTGAAGGGCACTGAGTCAAAAAAATCCCACGCAGCACAGTCCAACTTCCCCAATCTAGGAACTAACGTAGCTCACACTGAAGAGACTTCTGGGTATACATTTTGTCACCATGATTCTTGCCTCTTGCATTTATAGGTCTCTGTGCAGCTGCTGTTTCACACATGCAAACTCTGATGCTGGCCTGAATTGTCTAGCTACGCTCCAGAACATGGGCACTGTTTCACTGGGCATTGGCAGGGTCTGGTAGGGCACTCTGGACCACCAGAGTGTAGCCAGGTACAAGGGGAGGGCTATCACCCCACATGTCCACATTTTCCCCTTCTAGGCAGTAGGAATCCACAGAGCGTGGGTCATGAGGGAGAGTGGTTTGGCTAGGGAGCCGGAATGCAGCTCTTCCTCCCAGAGCCCTTTCCAATTCCTGGTCTATCTAAAACAGGCTTTCAGTTCACTTTGTTTCGGGAAAAAGATGTCACAGAGGTACAAAATACAGTTGCTACTGAGGCTGGGATACTTCTCAGTAAAATACGATGTGTTCTTCACAGTGGGAATCCTTCAACTTAAGGGGATGAAACATAAGGAGATAAACTAGTTCTGCTGCATATGTAGAGTACATTGTATTACCCAGCTGATATATGAAACTCTTAGATTTCCTTTCAAAAGTGATAGTCAGGATGCCAAGCTTTACAGGAACATGCACCACCATAAATGTAATTGTGCTTTTTCGTAATGAACACACCCTGCTTAAGGGGAACAGAATCGGCCTGAAAGAATCACGTTGCGAGTTTTGTTATGCCTAAACAAAAAGATAAATGGATGGTCAGCTTTAAATTCGTCTTTGTGTTGCAGAATCCGATATCCTGGTACCTCTCGGGACTCGCCACCTTGTTCATTTACTTCCAAAGAGACTTTATGGATGATCTTTGACAAAACCACACCTTTTGTCTCACACATCTCAGAGAAATCTGATGTGCTCTCATTGAAGACATTTTTCATTCCCAAGCTTTCCAGAATTGGCTTCAGGTCATAATCACCTTCCATGCTAAACTTTGGAAGAAATACATTCACTTTGGTGTTGGCCATCATGCTGGGATTGGTCCACTGTAATAATGTCTCAGGGGTGAGTGCCTTTTCCAGCTGAAGACATAAAGGAACAACAGAAATTAATGAGCAGTCCAAGGAAAGACAGGAAAAAAAAAGACCATTCCTGAACTTCCAACTCTTATCAAGCCCCCAAAAAATAAAGTCCAAAAGGAAACCTTTGCTTCTGAATTCACAGCAGTAGCATTCAGGATTAACATACTCTCAGTTATATTGATGCAAGTATGATTTAATCCAGCGTCTCGAGCAACTCCACTGTATGTGCGTGTTCTGACTATTAGCCCCTTACAAGCTTTTGATAAGCAATCACCTCAACAACCCTATGAAGGGACCTGAGAAAGACAGTCTCTACCCAGGCTACACCCAGCTGACTGGCAGATCCAAAAGTCTTGATTCCTGACCCTACAGAGTAATGAAATTGCTGGTATTTGGGAAAGAAAAATACTCCAAATCCAGAGCCTGATCTCAATCAAATATGCAGCTGTTTGAGCAATTTTTTTAAAACTGGGAAGTGAGGAGGCAGAATCTGGGGCCACAACAAATTGGTATCAGGAAAGGCCTCACTTGCATATTAAGATATGTGTGTTCTGTAATTTACTGCTACATATAAAAGTACCTTACAGTTGCAAAGGCAGATTCCTTCTGCCTTTAAAATTATGGTCAGTTGCAACAAATTAGAAAGGAGACTTGTGTGATCATCTATCTCTTAATCCTTAAATTTTGAAGAGAGGCAAAAATATGCTCTATAATTTTCATAGAGAAATGACATAAGAAATGTTTGTTCTCTAGGAAATGCCTTACTCATTTTCAAATTTATGTGCAATTGTAATAAAAAATGGCTCATTTTCAGGCACCTCTGCTCAAAATTAAAACTTAGAGAAGTGTAAGACCTTAGTAAAATAAATCAGATACATGTCAACTGAAAAAATGAGTTCACCAGAGTGAATAATTTCAGCACTACTGAATACCCAGTAAGTATGACTTTAAGCAGTTTACTATAGCAAGAACAAAAATCTTAAGATGAAAATTATTTTCGGGCTCCAGATTTTCAAATTGATGCAGATTCCTAAAGCGCATCATGGGCACCTTCTGCACTTTACACTGTTTCCTGAGCATATCCCATCTAAAACAAAGCCTTGTTCACAGCCTCACCCATGGCCACAGTGGAAGCAATGATGTCACAAATACGAGATCAGGAACAGAGAGGTAGAATGAGAAGGTAAATTCACAGGAAACTTACTTTTTATTTCCTTCTATATAGCACTTAAATAACAAAAACCTTCCATAAGCATATGGCATTATAAGCAGGCTGTTTCCAAGGGAAGCACCATACCAATTCTATTTGTTCCTCTCACCTGCTCCAAGCCAGTGGTCTCATCTTCAATTTCTTTGGGCAACAGAATGAGCATGCTTATATGTTTGTTAAGGCATGGAAGCTCAAGGATGGCAACATTTAATTCTTTTACATAGCCCAGGCAAAAAGTAGCTTCCAGATTCATCATTTGCACTGGTTTAGTTTCAGTCTGCAAAACACGGAGGAAACAACTTAGCATTCCTTTTAATTCACAGGTAAAGTAAGATGGTGAGAGAGGAAAGTTTGTAAGCTTTGGAAGCAGTACATTAAGTTACCTTCAGAAAATTTGGTGGCTTTCATAGGTAATGAAACCAGTTGTAAGAGACCCTGTTGGCTTTTTACAGTAGGCAACTTTCCAAAGAAAAGTGGAATGGAATTAATAAAATAGCAACATAATTGGGGATGTGCCTTAAAAGAAAAATTTTCTTAGTATTGGTGGGCCTTCATGCCTGTTTCACTGAGTCCTATAAACTATACAGTCTACAGGGCATTGTAATGCCAGTAAGTGTCAAGCACTGAGCACATCTCAACAGTGAAGGTCAAGCTGTTCATAAGAGTAATTGATATTTTAGTTCAGGAGCTGAAACAGAATAAGAAGAAATTTCAGGCTTACCTAAAGCCCTATGTCTTTGCTTTTCATGACTGAAACAAAATGAAACAAAACTCTTTATTTCATAGGGAAGATTTACAAACTGTTCTGTTCACCTGGAAACTCACTTAAAATTCAAATTCAGTAGAAAAATATTACTTTAGGGAAAAAAAACTTGACATGCTTCACTCTAAAATTTTAGTGTTGATTGTATAATTTTAAAAACATTTTTAGCTGAAACTGTCAGCTGATGTGGTAATTTATGAACAATTTCAGTGAACCTGAAACTCCAACTTTTCTCATGCACTTCTATATACATGTGCATGTATGTATGTATATATTTGGAGTATAATCTCTTTGTCTCACAAATGTTGCGCAGTTTTATATCTTTGTTTAAAGCTGACTGTCTGATCACAATATTCATCACTGGTCACAGATTCCTGAAGGCAACAGCCATAGGTGTTGCACTCACTTGGACCTCTTGGCTAAGCAGGGCTGACATGCAGAGGGCTGCAGTCCTGAGCCTGACTGGAAAGAGGAAGATTGATGGGGTGCCATTCCTGAAGAGGAAGGCACAGTGCCAGGCACCTAAGGGCTACACTCAGAGACCTCACAGCTGTAGATGTTTCACTAGCTCTGTGACCACGAGAAACGCAATGTTTTGTGCTGCTGGTTTTGGGATGTGGCTTCTGGTACAGGCTGCCATCTCTTGGAAGAAGCTACCCATGATACATTGAGTCACCATCAGAGAATTTGGTGGCTTTCGTATGTAATGAAACCAGCTGTAAGAGACCCTGTTGGCTTTTTACAGTAGGCAGCTTTCCAAAGAAAAGTGGAAAGGAATTCTACTTAATAAAATAGCAACATATTGGAGATGTGCATCTCCTTGTAGGCAGTGGTTGCTTCTGATCACTTGTACTCAGGTCCTGTTGTCTATACTAACAGGAGAGTCTGTTTTCACACTGGGCCTTTGAAAGATGGATGTGAAAGCACCAGCAAAGTTTTAAAACAACACGATGAGCAAACTGATTTAGGGATCTTTGCAACAGCATGTAAGTTTAGATAGAGTCTAAGAATGCCATGGTAATAATAAACATTTCTCATTTTCTCATTGGGATTTCCTTAGCGCAAAGTTTGCATTTTCTTGAGTGGAAACAGTAGTCTTTTTCTTTTTTTTTCCACAACATACCTTGTTGATTTTAAAAGGACATTCTTTGATCTCTGCCTCTGGGAACTTCTTCATCCAGTTTGTGACAAAATAAGCTGCATTAACTAGGAGGATCTGAGTCTGGTCACTGACACTATCCTCATTCAAAATATTCTCCATTTTGCCTGTGAACAGGTTTAAGAGGGTTGTTAATACAACAATACATTATCAGTACATTGATTGCTTCAACTGAATATGGAAATGTTTCACCGAATTAGAAAAATTGTGTCCTGCACCTCACAGATAAAAGACTTTAATTCTAATGGAAAATTTCAAAAAGAAGCACTTACTTAAAATTGAAGCTTAATTTTTGAAATGGCATTTGGGATCAAGGCAGATCTTCCAAATGACACATTTTCTTGGCTTATATAGCATGGGATCAAAAATATGTCTACTGCTTTTGCTCATTACCTTAAAGAAGGTACTGAATTTTCAGTGAAATTTAACAGGTGTAAGCAGAAAAGCATTTGTCATTTGGAGAGCAAGACCTGAAGGGAAGCTCCAGATTAGCAGCTACTAATTTCTAGATGGATACATGAGAATAAAATAACCAGAATAACAAAAAATGCTGCTCTGATGACAGTTCATAACCAAATACTGCCACAGACTTCAGAAAGAATATGGAAATGTTGTCGTCCCCCCTCACTCTGTTCTAGACCTGTACAAGCACTGCCATAAAAGACACTGAATTCAGAGCACTGGGGAGGCAAGTCCTGCCTTCATGCACGAATTGCACAGGCAGGGCAAAGTGCTTCCACCTCTGCCAGCCTGGGAAGGACCAGACTCATGCACCCATGGTTTCATATTTGTACTCCACGATGGCAACAGGCAGCAAGCGACCCCAGAGGTACCTCTGCACAGGCTGCAAACAGGCTCCATTATGGGTGCTGCATGCTCACATGGGCCAGGGCCAGACCTCTGCCCCCACAGATTGGGCAGGCTCTGCCCAGGGACTCTCACGGTCATCGATGTGCACCTCCTGTGACTCGGCCCAGTGGCTGGTGGCTCAGCGGCACTGCGGGAAAAGTGCCCACAGCCCCATTTCCACAGGAAGGCAAATAAGAGACACGCATCTGCTTGTGGCACCCTTGCTGGTAAAAGCAGCTTAGCTGAGCTGAGCTATTAAGAGCCTGAAATTCAGAGTCCAACAAGTATTTCCCATTACAATAAAACTTCTAAATGAAACCAGGGCCTGTGTTCGATGTATTGATGTCAGATGTTTGTGAAGCTCCGCAGCCTGGAGCTTTCATTCTCTCAAACTGTCCTGCTGCAATCAAATATGAGCAGCTTTCCCCACGGCTAATGCAAGGTCAGCCTCACATTTCCATCTCCAGAAATGCTGCAGTAGTAAAGTTAGTGATTTCAAAACAGGCTGATGTCGCTAATTCTCATGAATCCAAATAGTAGGTCTAGTCCCATTGCTTTCACTATGTATTTACTTCTAAAAGCATTAATAAAGAGGTATCATGAGGACAAAGATCTCTTTCTCCAAAGAGGCAAATAGCATCTGCAAGGTTAAGCTGTACTCACCATCAGTTAGCTCTGAAAGAGACTGGTTGATCTTCTGTCGGGTTTCCTCAGTCTTTTCTTTGAACTCCACTAATTCCAGTTCAGATGGAAAAGGCCTCTTTGTGGAGTTGACAAAGTCCTGAAAGACACAGGGCACCAAAGTCTTCCTTGGTTAAATGCCATCCACTCAATGGCTCTTTACAGAACCTGCAACATCAGCATCCCAAGCTTCACCATGGGAGAGCTGGGGAGTTTATTATGATGGACAGCTATTAAATAACAGCAGGTGACAACCAGGACGCACAGCTGCATTCGGCATATCACTCCCAAGGTTGTCTTCAGTCCAGTAGCGTTACATCAGCAGCTAAAGTAACTTTGGTATTGCGGGAGTGACCATGTTGCCAGAGTTTGAAAGGATAAAACAGCCCTCAGTCCAGGCCTGTGTAAGAGAGAGGACTGAGATAAAGGCCACCAGTTGCTCACATCATGTCTGTCCTCACCAGATGAGACATTTATTGCTGTGGATGGGTATTGGCCTTTGCCGTAGCAGAGGCTGAACAGCAGGCAATCTGAATATAGCATCATTTAAGCATGTAGAGTTTTCTGAAACATCATTCTTAGGCTGATGTTCTCCTTGCTTGGGGCCCTATTCAAAGGCAACTTTGGGGAAAAAAAAACCCACAACATTTTTCTCAGTTATTTGCAAAGTCCACAAGTTATAAGGTGAAACACCACCTTCTTCACTTGTGTTGTTTCAATAGCCAGGCTTCTGCCTCCTCAAACAGATTAGTAAAACTACAGCTTATGCAGTAATTACTCGGGTGTGTGCACTGGACATACACTTGCACTGTCAAATTTTTTTAAAACTCCTTTTTGCTCATACTTAGAATGCAAAGACCTTGATGTGGTATAGAAGTTATGTTGCATTCAAAACATACTGAGCTAATGACCTAAAGCATATTAATGAAAGGATTAAAAGTGTTGTAATAGTTGGGTAGCCTGGCCTCAAGCACCGCACTCATCCATCCTCCTACAAACTTTTATGGCAGTAGAGAATATTACACTGTTCTAGTCAAGTAACAGCCAAAAGGGAGAGAATCTATTTTAAATAACATTGCAGTCTGACACCATAACCCGTCAACATGCTGGCCAAGCAATTCATAGCACCAGGGCTTTTCTGCAGTACTTACTGTGGTAGGATTAACAGACTTGTCTACAAAGAGCCGTTTGACCATTTTCAGTGCAAAGAAAGAGCTGAGTTTGGAAACATCTGAAGTTACTGTTTGAAACCCGAAAGAAACATCTTTGACATCTTGCAAATGGAGTACCTGTTAAATGAACATAATAAAATACTAAGCATCTTTTTTATTATTATTACCTAAACTTTCCTAACAGCTTAGCAAAAAATAATGCTCATTTGTGACCAGAGCTCTGGCTTTTCATATTTAAGCTAACAACACAGCGTCTCGCTGTTGTTACTCAAAAATCATTTATTTATTTAACATCCTGACATAAATCTAAAAATCTGATCCTACCAGAACTTTAACCAAACGCATTTCTTTCCTGTGAGCAGTCCAAAGAAATCAATAGAGCTGTTCATGCTGGTGATGTGGCTTAGTCAATTAAAACTCTGTATGGAGTCATAACGTTTTCACCAAACTTACATTCCTGTTCAAAAAACTGGAGCTTTTAAGCCAGATAAATGAGGGTCCCAGTTAGCCCCCTTTCTAGAAGTGGGCTACACCTTTAAAAATGCTTAACAGATCATCAAGTTTTCTGATTGCTGTGACTGATACGTGACATCACATGATATCTCAGCAAAAATTGATCAGATAAGTCTGTCTGTTTTGTTAGACAAAGTATGAGCTGGAGGTAGGGCTGCTGACCGACACATGGCCACCTCCCAGCTCCCGGGAATGACAAGCCCAGTTCTAGGAAGTGCTGGGGTGACCTAAAACTCGCTGCTTTTAGGCACTAGAGGTGAGAGGTTACTGCTGGTTTTGTTTGAAAATAACCCTGTAAATATGAATTGAACTTCTAACGCCTGCTTATTACAGGGTCTTTGATGGTGAGTGTTTCATTACAGGCAGCCTGCCCAACCCTCCTCACCCATCTCAAATTCCCGCATGAGGCACAGCAGGCACTCGCAACCTTCTTTTCCCTTTGTCCCTCCCTCCCACTCTTTCTCCCTGAAGACATCATATCTTCACAGACATGCCAAATTGCGGCTCTGCCTTAGCCACCCCTCTGGGTCCTCCCCTCTGCCTGCTCAGTGGGAGCAGAAGGAAATAAGCTCCTGAGGACACAGCACCAGCAGAGCTCTCATAGCCAAACTCCACGGTCATTTCCTCAGAAACAACCTTCTCAACTTATTTCCTTTTCCTCCAACAGTTTTTATTTCTTAGCATGTTAAGTGCAGAAAGCTTCTGTGCCTGGAAACTACATCTGGGGAGAAAGCTACGCTACCGCAACTTCTCCACCTGG
Organism: Cariama cristata; assembly: GCF_000690535.1. Lineage (NCBI taxonomy): Eukaryota > Metazoa > Chordata > Aves > Cariamiformes > Cariamidae > Cariama > Cariama cristata. The sequence continues at coordinate 46,401 of NW_009607807.1, forward strand.
GAGAGCTTTTGGCACAAGTTTGTTAACTCATATTCCAGAGTAAGATTGCCAACCTGGCTCCTTCCGTATCCAGTATTTAAAACCCAAGCACAAACTCAGGGGCAGGCAGAAGCTAGAATAGACATGGAAAATAGGAGGTATTGCATTTAAAAACATACCAAGTTCTCCTTAGTATCTGTAGTCAGCACTTTTTATATATCACTTGAGAAATATGAAACATAAATGTTCTTGTGTAACAGAGCTCCATTTGTGGATGTGTACGTTAACTTACTATGGGATGGTTCAGAGCAAATTGCACACACAAGTGAAAACAAAATTAAGCGCAGGTTAATATTTTGAACTCTCCCATTAGAAAGACAATTCTTTAATTTTGACATGGTGAGGAAGCTGCAGGGTGTGATTTAAATTTTTTAAAAAAACAAAAAACCTAGAGTTAATTTTTAATCTTTTTTTCAAAACAATGCTGTTTGTTTGGAAAAATGTGCAATGCCTAGAAGATCTTCATGGATATATTGCTGTGCAGCTCTGCAAATAGTGCAAGACTCATTGTACCCTGTGGCATGAGTTGGGGCACAGGAGATTGTGCTCGGGGTACCTTCAGTGAACGAGGAAGTGCAGGGAGGAATTCCCAAAGGAGGGAAAATATATTCAAATATACAGAACATCCCTCAGAGCCAGGTGATAATCAGCATATAAATGCATACTGAATTTGCTTCTCATCCACCTTTAGGTAACTGCAGAAAGCGTGGCTACCCTCACTGGGATAAAAAGGAGCTACGCCAATCTCTGCTCGCACAGAGGCAGCAGAAGAGGCTGCCAGGCTACCTCCCTGCACAGCAGAGTGAGCTTGATAAACTGATTGCATCATGACTGCCATGCTGCATCATGGTGTTGGAAACCCCTTAAACATCATGAGCTGCTTGTAAGGAGAAACATCGTTGAAGTTGTGCCGCCTTCTGCTGCATCCACCTCCTCTCAGCAGTATTGCAGGAGAAAGACGAAATGTCAGTGACATGGCTGCTAAGCCCACTTGCTGCTGACAGATAGTGGTAAAATTATTTCCAATTCTATAAAGCTTAGGCATTCTTGAATAATGAAAAAAAACCAATTATCCAGAAAATGCAGTGATCTTGACTGTGACTTACAGCCAGAATCAACACCACACTAAAAGGAGACAAGGCTTTAATGCAACTGTTGAGGAGTCTGCCATGTCCCCTTCCACCTTGTACATGCTTAAGAAACTTTTTCTTTATGCCAGATGTTCAACGTCTTTTGCTGTGTGGGGCCATGGAGTGTGGAACCACTCAGGACTTTCAGGTGGGTGGTTTGCAGCCTGGCTTACAAGGGAACCAGACATCCAGCAGAATTTTAACAACAATAAATAAGAAAGCCACCTCCGACAGCCATATAATTTTGCAGCCATAGAACAGGATGCTGACAGCTTACCTGTTTCATTTGGTCTGCAGTATCACCTTTCGTAGCTTTATATGCCAGAGCCAGAGACGTTGAGGTACACAGTGGGGAAAAAATAATATTGGCTGTTTTGTCCTTCTCACACAGTTTTTTGAACATATCAACTGCAAAAGCAGTGTTCGCTAGTTGCAGAGCGTCCATTGTCATCCTGAAACAGAAAAGGGAAAAGAGAGATGGATGACTCAGAGTTAATTCTGGCTCCTGCTGTGGTGGGGCTGGGTCAGAGCACTGAAGGAGGCTGGATACCAGTATGGGGACTGGGAAGCTTGAACCTTCAGGGAGAGGAGACCCTCGACCAAGCCCACTCAGCTTCAGAGCACACTGGCAGCTCCTGAGGAGGAGGGAAGCTCTCATCCACGTCCAACCAAGGAAATGGGAGTGGTTCAGCAATGGCCATCATCTTCAAGTGACAGCTGGCAATGCCATGTGTTACATGGAGCCACTATTACCAGAAGCACTTGGGAAAATATGCGTAGGTCAGGGTGACCCACGCATATTGAATCAAATTGGATCATGTATGAATTTAATCTGTTTTTAATTGATACTCTTAAAATGTGCCAACTTATAAGGTACTTCGCCTATGCTCTGGGCTCTCCTGGCTCTCAGACAGGCCTTTCATAGTCTCATAATCTTTCCTGGCTCTTGCTTCATGGCTAATTGTTCATTAAAGCTTTAGCTTTGGTACATGTCCTTCCTCTAAGGGATGATTCCCCATTCTCCCCAGCCTTGCTAGAAGTCTCCAGAAAGCTGTCTGGTCCTATAGGTTGAGATTGTCCTAGAAACTTAAAGGAGGCCTCCCAAATAAATACTGCTGTATGCCCACTCATCACTTACACTGTTTTAACTGCAAATATTTTCCTAGCTGTTCTTAATAACTGCAATTGCCACAGGGCTGTTAGATGATCTGTGCAGTCAGGAATGGGAAGGGTGGTGCCCGAGGGACAGTTGCTGTAGTCCCCGCTCTCGAAAAGCCTATTCCCATCCTCCAGACTGCTTTCACATACCTGATATTGCACTTTGGTGTAAGCACGATTGCGTAGATTCAAGCTAACAAGGGTGAATCACAGAATTTCAGTCAATAGCGCAAGTCTGGCTTTAGACCAGCAAGCACAAAGACAACGACCCCTTTGGCATAGTGAATTTGACACTACTCTGCACCCAATATCATGTACCCCTAAAAAAAAGGTGATCTGTTAAAATTGGTGTTAAACAGCTCCATCAAAGCTGTTGAGAGAGACAGAAGGGAAATGGAAAAGATTAAAATTGGGAGAGGCTTCGAAAGGCATAAGATTTCACACAGAACTTAAAAGGTGTCTCCAGCATTTGCTCTCTCCAGGAAAAAAGACAAAATAGTGGAATAAATATAGTGTGGAGGGGTGATTTTAAAAGGTGTGTTCTTATCCAGACACATACCTATCTACATTTACTTTTCAGGCTCTGATACTGAAGACTTAGGCGTCCTATTCTATCCTATTATGAAAAGGAAAGTTATCTATTTCTTATATTGGTAGGAAGCTGGCTAATCTTTTGAGAAACACCTTAAGGACAGGGATTTCTCTCCAGTAACTGACTACTTAATACTGAAGTCTTAAACATTTACTTACCTAGTTCATATCACTCACATCCTAGCCAGGAAAGATCTCACTAGGTGAGAGCAGAAAAGTATAAGATAGAAAGGGGAAGAGGTCTCCAGCAAGGTACCTTTCTTGACCGTTCACACTCATCCCAGTTTGGAAAGGCATTTTGAATTACAATAATCTCCTATTTGAGTGCCTGTGTCATACTGCCCCAACTTAGCTGAACATCTGACACCATCGTACAGAGATGCTATGGAGCAGTTGTGGTGCTTGACAGCAGTGAATGACTTCCAAATAATCTGTGGTATTTATACATTTTTATGAGAGTAAGAGAACGGGTGCATAATTTGCCTGTGACACGGTAGAGAAAACACTTTGATTTACTTGTAAGGCCTGTTTGATCACAGAAGGCCTTTTACAAAATAAATGTCTTTATTTTTATTTTAATTAACTTATACATGTTCTTGGATCTATTTGGTACGGCAACTGTTTTACTTGGCAACTGGTTTGTTTTCGGCTAAAAGATGCTGTATAAAAGGTTACTGAAATGCATTGCACAATCTAATTAAGTAAAAAAAAAAAAAGGAGATTGGCATAAACCCAAGGCTTTTTAAATCCATGTTTCAAAAGCACACCTAACCACCACCGCACTGTTGGCATTAGCAACAAACTGTTTGCTAACAATTCCCCTCCCACTGGAAAAAAAAAAAAGAGAATTTGTTTCGAAGAGGGGAAACATTAAATATGTATCACTGAAGAAAGTTATCTCCACATAAAAATGTAGACGAGTATGCTCTGCAGCATCTAGAGGCCAGAACCCTGAATTCAGAATGGGTCTGGCTGGACTTGTCCCTCTTCTAGTAGCCTGGCATTGCCCAGCAGCTGCTTGGTAAAGCCAGATTATCCATGTGAGACCCCATTTTACAGTGTCAGCAGGCACCAAGCTGACATCAGAGTGAGGTTCAGGAAACACATCTCAGAGATCTTATGGGTGTAAAGGAGCCAGCCCAGCACTGCAACCATCTATCTCATTTACGTAGTCACAATTTCTCATGCATGAAAGCAACTAATTACCAGAAAAGTCAAGTTTGCCAGGAACCATGGGCTTAGTACCCACCTTAAAGGAGGAGAGCTTTGGACAGAACAGTGGCAAAAGAAAGTTAAAACGAAGTTGAAGGACGGTGACTGCTGATGAGGGAGTAACTTGGAACAACACGGGCAAAGGAGCAAATGTAAAATCATCCTTTAAAATGCCTCTCTGCAGTTGCTCATCCCAGACGTCCACCTTTGTGCCTGTGCATGTCTTAAACTCCCTTGCATAGGCTACTTATCTTATCTTCCTCATTAACTCAACCATTAATCTTCCCCATTAACTCAACCATTCACACACGAACACACAATACATATGTACACTTTGCCTCCTTCTCTCTCTGTCTCTGCGCCCCTCCCTCCAGCTAAAATTTGAAGATTTGGGGCAAGTACCAACTTCCCAGGTATTTCTTACTGAGGAGCTGGTGGAAAATTACCCAGGGAACCAAGAATGTGTCATTCAACATCCACCACCCTCAAAAAGATAAACAATATGAAGAATCTCACAATGCAGAATGGGGCATTCAGTTCACCTGAAAAAAAATCTTATTTGCTAGTGGGGTAGCATATCACTCCTTAGTGCTGACTGGCCTGATATTATTCTATTTAGGCCTCTGGATCTTCCTTACAGGCTAAGAATGAATATGCAAACATAACTGCTTAAAAATACTTCTTGTTCCTTTCTGGCTTAATATTGCAAATCCTATGCTGTCATTCTAACATTAGCATTTTCAGCTATATTGGCGAACCTGTGGTGATTTAAAGATGTGTATGTGCTACCTGCGTTTCACTTCCTTGGGTTGCAAGAGATTCAGAGTAAGAAAATAGAATACGGAATTTTGCAAAATTGAATGAAACTCTTCTTCCTTATGCCAGTGAAAAGCTGCACCATGGCTTAAAAACTCTTCTTTTCTGATCTCATTGCTAACTCTGATACTGTTCGTGTTGGACCATTTTCGACAAAGTTCTGATGTTCCTTTTCAGTGTGGAAAACAGGAGGTATTTCGTGGTGAACCTTTTACCTTTTGTTCATCTAGTAACTGCTGATACTCTCAAAACTTCTTTTGTGCGGAGTGTAACGATTTCTGGCAGTAGTAAAGCTCTCCACTCTTATAATTTCTTTCTTTTAGCACTACTATTGAAATATGCCCATTCTGGGCATTTTGTTGGGAAAAAAGCTCAGTTTCATCCTTAACCTTGAATGATGGGCTGGATAGCAAAGAATAACCTCTATTTGACCATCTTTTTCAACTGCACCTGGTCAGTCTGGGTTTTATGCTCCATTTATTAATAATGTATGATGACATTCATATTCTTGGAAAAAATTTTACTATGTTAAATATTACAAAATCTTAAATCTCATTAAAGCCATGAGCGTCCCAAGCCTTGTGAGTCCATTACAGCAATTTCCAGTCAAGTGAGAAGGGTTGAGGCTCCCATCAGAGGAAAGCCCATTAGCTGCCCATTAGCGGTCTTAGAAATCAGAGGCAGCTCCTGAGTCAGTAATCACAGGGAACCCTCAAACAGGGAGGAGTCAGAAAATTGAAAATGAAATTTTAAGAAGGCCTGCTGCATGGATGTTTGCTGAGTCCCTCCTTTCCCGAGAGAGCGGTATGTCAGCATTTCCAGACAGGCCTGCGGCACTCGGGCATCTTCTAAGCACAGGCAGCCTGTGATCCACCCAGCTTTGCTTAAAACTGTGACTCTGCCACAGCGTTATAGAAACGCTTTCAGATACAGAAGGGAGCTGAAAGGCTACTGAACCAGTTTAGAAAAACCTGATTTAAACTTGTTTATTGGTATAAGACACCATTTTTGCTTAGTCACTCTTGAATGCAACAACAACAACAAAACAAAACAAAAAAACAACAGAGAGGCTTTGTTTACTATCTGCTTACTAAAAGAAAAGCTAAATATAGCTTATCTTTTAAAAATATAATCAGGAGAATAGCAATGTCTGTGTGGAAATGTCTGACAAGTCAAGTTAGTTATATGGTAGGGATAATCTGATAAAGCAGAACAAGTATTTCTTTTATTCTTGTCTCGGTTAAGCAGTCCTTCCAGGAGAAGACATCTGTGGCAGATAAAGAGTGACAGTGCCGGCCATCCAGTGATGAGGGGATGTATTGGGTTTATAGCTCAGGAGCTGTGAGTGCTAGCGCTGTAGTCTCTCCAGTTTAAACAAACTTCCACCAAGAGGATAAATTACACGAAACAACTCACGCATATGTTTCATGAGTGAGGCGTTAATATTTGAAACTAGCTCAAGCATTTAACATGACCGCACTTCAGCTCTTACTCTGCAAACACAAAATATAAAGGAAATAAAACACTTCTGTGATTCATTCTTACTTCTACACAAATGACAACTCTCCACCTGGCAGAGTACCTGGCTATGGAACAAGGACACAATTTCCTCTGAACAGACATTTCTTTGAGGAACACAAGACATCAGACTGATGTGGGATCACAGCGTCTCGTGCGGTTGGGGAAAAAGCACCATCAGCAATATAGCAGGGAAGGTCACACCAGGAAGGAAAGAGAGAAATGAGCCACCACAATATGCTTTGTTATACCTTAACAGCCAGTGATTTCTCCAAACTAAATGATCACACTGAAAAGAAATTGGTAATTACCGGACCTAAGTTCCTGCCCTTCACTTTAAACAAGTGCAGATTAGTCACTTGATTAATAACTCAAAGCAAACAGAGCAGAGCGTACACAACTGCAGAAAATGAGAGGAATATTCCTCTGTAATAGAGGCTTACAAACAGTCTAAATCCTACTTTGACACATGGCGCATTTTCATGGCATCATACACAGCCTGCTGCTTCTGATATGGGGAAAGCCATTTGCAATAAACCACCATATTTTAATCATTTCTAATGCCCTGCCAGATCCTAGTCACCACTTCCAATGAATCTTTTCAGGGGGGAGAAATACAGCATAGCAAATGCAGCAATTTTGGGATGAAACCCAAATGTTGTAGTTTGGGAAGGCTTTTTTTCTCCTTTAATTCCACATGATATCTTTTCGTACAAATTTCCTTATCCCACTCCCTCCATGTGTTTATGTTTCACAACTGAGATTTGTTAACTATTAGTTAGGCATTAATTAAAGTATCCGAGGAAGAAAAAAATATGTACTTACTTTGCAAGGCTGTAATCCTGGTAAACGAATCAATGAAATGGGTACAGCACGAAGAACTAGCCACCCGTGGTGAGACCTTGCTGAGCAGAAGACTCTATTAGCTTGCCTGCTCATTGACACCACTCCCACTTTCCCAACCTTAATTTGTGCACATACACACACACTCCCTCTCACTCTCGCTTTCTTTTTTTTTTTTTTTAACCCCTTATTCATTCTTCATAGCAACTCCTACATTGGAGGAGCAAAATGATTCACACCAGAGTTGTCTTTGCCTGCCCAGCTATTGAAGACAACAACAAGCTCCGGCAGGAAAGAGCAGCCTTTGTGCGTTGCCTTCAGCAAGCACAGTACAAAAGGCACCAGACAAGAATGAACGAAGACTACGAAGGAGAGAATACAGGAGTGGATGAGCAATTAAAAGACCTTCTGAGCAAAACCAGTACTCCAAGTTACATTGGAATTGCCGCTATTTGCAGAAAAATTGTAATTGCGAATAAGACACCCAGGAAGACAACCAAAACGTGTAGGAGTGCATGGCTGGGCACTTTACATCTGTACATGCATTAAGACAGTGTCTTAACTCCGTCTTTGTAAGGGGCATATGTGTGTAAAAGCCCAAGGCCAGACTGGAGTTAACCGTCAAGGAAAAATATCTGCCCTTCTTGTTGCTGTAAAGCAAGAGATCCTCCCACAGGCAGCCAAGTCCTCTGCAGGGGAGCAGCTGCCCTGCTGCTGGCTGTCCCCAGAGGTGGGAGAGGAACAGAAAGTCCCATCCCTTCACCCTTCGCTGGCTTCATGTCATACAGTCCATGTTACTACTGATGAAGACGACAGGGTGGGAGAAGAAAATGAGAGGGAGAGGTGATGGTGCAGCCCATCAGGTCTATTTTTATTTGAAAGATGTACGCAGTCCTTAGCAAGGAAGAGGTGGCCTACGCCTGCTCCACATCATTCCCTGGTGGAGCATCCGAGCCACCCACAGCGGGGAACACCAGCAAATACTCCCTGGGAGGCCATGGCTACACTTGAGTTCCCATGAGGAAGCGGTGCACAGGTACAGCTCAGGTTCACACCTCAGTAACCCCAGGTGCCTCTGCATGCTTTTAGACTGCAAAAGGTAAATGCAAGACAATTGAGTTCGCTTTCAGCTCTGCAGTGCTGGCATGTCTAGCTGCCCAAATGAAAGGGCCAGGAAACCAAAGGATGTGTTTCTCCAGACATGGTGCCTCCTTGCTGACAGTGGGAACTGGGGAGCTGTTATCTCCTTCTGGAATGACATGTTCCTGTGCTGCTTTGAGCATAAATCACACTGCGCCACGGCACCCTGATCAGGTCCTACCCATGTTTCCTTCCAAAAGGCTCCTAACCTCTTATTACCCAAAGGAAATTATATTTTACTTTCTGCTGTGATGCAGATGGGGTTCACCTTCCATCATTACCAGAGAGCAAATTTAAAATTCATATGCTTTGCCATAAGTGAATTCATAACAAAGACAGGGTGTGGATATGTTTAAGCAATTAAAATAAGATACAGGCCAGCTGGCTAAACTGTGCCATCTGGGCCATCATTGTTATGTATCTGATTATGAGTTCTGTATGAGAAATTTTGATGAAGATCCACAATAATGTTGGCTGCCAGACTCTTCTCAGATGTCTGCAGGTAATCTAAAGCCAAACATTGCCATCTCTGCAGGAGCAAACATTCCTTCAGACCCAGGTCTACCAAGTATGGTCACTGTGAAGTGGCTCAAGAGCTTCTGGATAAGGGAGGTGGACAACAGCCAGACTGCCCTAACAGAGACAGCACAACTCACCAGCTCCATTTCCTTGCTAGTGATAGGTGGGAAATGCAGATCTAAGTAGGTGCATCAGTTTCTTTTAAAGGCTGGACAGTGAAAAAGGGAAAGGACTCTACATTGCCAAGCTGGAGGTGGTAAACATCACTTACCCTCCACTAGACAACTGCTCTGCGATAGCTGAGGTCTGGCACTACGGAGCTGTACAGAATGCTTCAGCCCAACCTAGTTACTGCTGAGAAATTAATTATTTCTGGTCATGGTGCCCTGAAACTAATAATCACTGCTGCAACTGTGATGCTTCAAATGAAGGAGTCTCTACCGGCACTGGTAACTGAGCGGCTCAGAGGGCAGTCCTGCATCCCCTGAGAATGGGTATTTTGGGCTCATTTGCTGTTGGAGGTAATGTTAAAATAACTGTGATTTCTTGGTAGCTTCTTACTCCTATTTATGGGAATTCCTGGCATATGGCTGAGTCTTACTCATAGCCCAACCAGGAAGATGTGCAAAGGTAGAAGATGCTTAACCTCAGGTAGCTGAGGTTTGCAAGGGACAAGAAATGAAGCAGTTCTCCAACTCTTTCTCAGTCTGACTGAATGACAACTGCTTGGATCAGTTTTCCCATCTCCTGCATTTACCTTTCACTAGATTAGTCTTGTTCAGTTTAATCTCGAAGTATTTTCAACACACACTTATTATGATTTGTATTTCTATCACCAAGTTAAAAAAAATAATAGAACCAGTAACAGGATTTTTCCTTATCAAAAAATCAAAACTGTTTTTAAGCCTCCTCTGAGTTGGACACCTCCTACCATGGCATTATCTCAGAAAATAAGGTAAATAAATAAGGTAGAAACGATGCATGTGTGACGTGGAACACTTTAATATTAAAGTCTGAAGCCTTGTAACACAGACAAGTTACAGTCTACTGACAAAGTAATAACTGAGCTCTTGTCTTCACTCTTCCAGGTCTTCAACAGCCCAAGGAAAAACACAAAGACATCCCTGGCTGCAAGGATCCAGCAGTTACATACGTGTGTCTTCACCTACAAACGAGCAAGCCGGACACGCATTGTTGCAGAAAGGATGCAAGCAGCCAGGTGACTCTCCTGTTACTCAGCCTGCTTTTGGCCTTCGCTCCCCAGCTCTTCTCACCACTCCCTCTGAACACCTCCTAGGAACCCTGTTCCTACTTGCTGCTGGAAAGGAAAGAAAAACAGCCGCATTCTCTCCACCCTTTGAGCAAGCTCATTTGGGGGGAGAGAATATTCCCACTGCACAACACAGCATGGAGAACTATTTCAACTATTTCAGAAACTCAAAGCGTCCACTGTAGTCTTTTTGTTTGTTTGTTTGTTTTTTTCCTTCCCCTAAACTCACTAACGCTCAGTGCACGTGTGACTGCAATTAATGCTGTCATGCTTCAGAGACCACACAGGAGATCAGCTATAAGTGGGATTGAATAATGAATAGAACAAGCTGGTGCATTCTTTATACGCTGCCAGTCGTGAAAGGTCTTCTAATCGAGTTACAACTTTCACAGCAAGCTTTGGATCTTGCAAGGAAGCCAATTATAGGAGGTCATTTGTAAGCTTTTATTTTGATTGAGTGACCTACAATTTTAACACAATTAGAAAAACTCAAAGGGTAAGACTGCAGTGTCTGTAAACAGGTATACACAGCAGAACTTTTCATATTCCTCACACTACACAGGTCTAGATTAGTATTTAGCAACAGTAATAAGCCCTAGCCAAAATATTTTTCATTTTCATAAGAAATGCTAGCAAAGATCAGACCAACAGTTATAAATCACAAGTTAATTTGAAATTAAAATAACACTTTCAGTAATAAAGTGTTATTCTGTGGTTCCATTGAGAGAGGCACAAACTGAACACTCACAAGAGTTTGCACTGATACGCATGAAGGATGGTGTCACATAGCAACACACTGATTCAACATGTATGGCAGCAATACAGCTTTCTTCAGACACGTCTGCTGACGTAGAAGTATAACTCACCTGTGATTACTTCTAATAACAGACAGGAAATTAATTTCTCATACTTACATGTGCTCACTTTTGGGTGTTTTTTTTAGTGAGGCTGTTCTGGACTGGAATATACGTTTCATTAGGAAAAAAATGAAATAGGCAACCAAACAGCTGACAGCTTTCAGTGAGAACAAAGACTTTAATCTGGCAAAGGGGAAACGAATGATCCCATGTGCTGGAATCAGGTTGCTGAGGATCTGACTATTTTCCCTAAAGGTGTTGCTCCCAACACTTAGCACCAGGCATAATGCTTGGTGTAATACAAATAAACCAGCTTAATAAAGAGATAGATTGGACTGACTACTTGGGAGAGCCTGTAAAAATAACAACCTTGCAATATGACTAGGAAGTCAAAACATAAGGGGAAATCTATATATGTAAAAGAGACAAACCCCTCTGACACATTATTTTGAAACTTTATCTTTTTCCCACTGTACAAAGACTAAGATCAACTTCTGTGAAACAAATGCTGAGAGACAACGCTTTGGATTAATTACTTCCCACAAAAGCATCTGTGGTCCACTCCTTCCAGGAAGAAAAAATTTTGAACCCTTCCCTGTGTGCACTGCTGATTCAGGGTGCCATCTCATGAGGACACAGATAATACTCTTTTTCCTTTGTCACTGATGCCCGCAGCTACCGCACCAGCTTCCTTTGCCAGGCTGGCACTATGACTCAAAATCACCTGCCTTAGATTTGTCCCAGAAAAAATGCAAACACACTGACATTTGTCATGTTTCCTCAGTATTTTTTTTTTCCTTTTAGTGATATTTTCAAATCTTTGAAGTGCTACTCCCTAGTATTGTTCAGGTGAGTGGATTCACCTTATTCAAACCGCCTCACCATGGCAGTACCATTACTAAGGATGCTTTCTCTATATATCAACAATTTATCATGCTTGACTATAGATCTGTGGAGGACCTCAACGAGGGAATTATTGGCAGCATAATAATCCATCAGTAAGTTCCTAACTGAGCATAAGACCAATTTTAGATTTGTCCTCCTTCACCTAGCAAAATAAAATCTGTATGGGAATAGGATTGCTCCTGTGACTACATCAATGGGAAACTCTAAAGAGAGAGGAGATCATATTGACATATGGTGAATTAGCAGAAGTACCTTTCCCAAGAGGAGTAAATGGACCGAGCAGCCCTCTCCCTCAGACACCAAACTAGTTTTAACTCAGAGCTTCAGCCATTTCTGGAAGAGATTACATGACCTTCACTGCCCGCTGTAGCAGACCTGCACTCTGACACACAGCTTCCCTTCCAGTTCTGTGTTTGCATTACTCCCTTAAGTGCTCCTCATAACGTACAGCGGAACGGGGTATGAGAAATAGGGATTTTTTTTCCCCATCTTTCTTTTATCCATTGTCATCAGCAGATGAGTCACTTTCTTCTGTAATCCAAGCAGTTATGTGTCTGTCTGATTAATGTCAGTGAAGGCACACACTTTCCAAGAGTTGCTTAGTGCAGTTTCACAGCCTGAATATATGCGTATTAAAGGAAAATAAAAGCTTAGAATCAATATTTGCTGAAGATTTCACTAGAAATGGGCATGCCTTCACAGGCTGAATTTTCTCCTGTTGTGTGTTTTCAGTGGAGGATGGAGTGAAGGCCTTTGTTTGTCCCCAAACGCAGCTAAGATGAGGTGTGAACATGTTAATTCTTGCTCCTCCAGTTGGTATTTGGCAGATCTGTTAAAGGCAACCAAATCACAGTGTGCAGTACTTGAAGGAACACACCCTGCACATGAATGATCAGTAAATTATAGAAGTTATACCTGCAAACCTATCTTGACTTCCAGATGTAAAATTTACAAATAATGGCCCAAAACCCCAGCTAATGTGAACTGATTAGTGCCCATGAAAGCAAGGGAGCTATTCCCATACCCAGCAATTGATTCAGCTCATATGACCACTAAACCAGGACTGATAGACTTGCATCACAAAACACATAGTATTCTATTAGCCCATAATAGGAAAAGTATAAAAAAGTTGTAAATTGTAAAAAACTATTCTATATTTTACAAAAGAAAGTGCTAGGACTTGATAATAGTATGCTTCCTTTTCACTTTCCCCATTACATTTACCCAGGCGACAGGTAACCTTCTGAGAAGCAGCTTTCTTCAGTCCTTCTGAGATCTAATGGTCCCATTAAGCTCTATGGGGAAACTTCAGAGGATGCTGCATGCATACTCCAGCAAGCTAAGCACAATAACACTAACATTTATATAACAGGAGTAGGATGTAAAGATGAAAATGAAAATGACTCTGCTAAGAGTGGCTTGAAGAGAAAGTCAAATGACTTCTCTATCCAGTTTCCGCTTCTTTCCATACAAAACTTAATTAAAAGGCTTATGGATTAATAAAGAGGGATCTAGGAGGGAAATGCTAGCCCAGAAATCTGGTGCAGACTAGAGTGCAGTAGCTGCACAGCCTGCTACTCCTAGTAGAGCTGCCGGCCTTAGGTGGTTGTGGGACTTCCTTGTGCTTCCCAGAGGCTGCAAAAGCAAGAGGTGCAACGGCAAGTGTCTTACCAGTGCAGTGCTCATCCCCCAGTACACCACCATTGCATCTTCCATACTGTGGGAAGAGGGAACATATTGGTTGGAAGGCACTTTGGATGGCCCCATTTCTTCCCGCCTTCCCATGATTTAAAGAACTGTGAGAGGAGTTCTATATTTAAGGTCTTCTGCAGTTCTGATGCAGAGGGCATGGTTAGACTCTTACTTCTTAAAATACCATTTTGAAGAAAATGACAAGACAAGCCAACATTCAGAAGAAAAATTACTTGAAGGAGCTGCAGTATGGTCTAGTCCCAGACCAGCTCTCTTCTTTATCTCCTTATTCGTTCAGACTGCAAGTCATTCAGTAACGTTGTAAACACTGCTCTCTACAGTCACACAGAAAAAAACACTTTGAATTTAGCATGAGAATAAAGGCTGCTGGAAGCATCAGAGGTAGCACGTCAGTTTTAAAACTTAGTCATGCAGTGTGACTCTCTGTTTTGCAACAGCTAAATTCAGTTATTCTGCTGTATATTGGAATGGGAAAAGTTATTCCCTTGTGATCTGTGTAGAGGAGTCTGGTAATACTTTTAAAAGTACCTACTGGAGCGCAACTGCTTTTCTGCTTCTCATTGCCTAACACAATTTAGATTTCTGGTACTCTGGCAACAGTAAACAGTACAGGCTTTCTATTGCACACGAGAGCAGATTCCCAGAAAGAAAATCTGGGTCAACACACAGACTTGTGTCTTTTTAAGTCAGTGAGACACAAGCTGTGACAACGAGCTGGCTCGAACCCTTGCATAACACAGGCTGCAGAACCTGATCTACCGATTTTATGAGACCCATGATTTCTCTTTGGATTACAGCATATATTTTTGAAAAATCTGGCAGTGATTAAAAAAGACCCCCAGGTGATGAGAGCATCTACAATATCCTTAGGAGTTGTTCCAAAGATTCTACAGGTCATCAAAATCTTAAGTGGAGGCAACGTGAAGCAATCCAAAGTGCACAGTCCAAACCTGAAGCTTTTTAAATTTGAAGAAACATTGTCTGGGGAACATTTTAAAAATTTTTTGCCAATAAAATCTCTGAAGTGAGTAGGGCTGTAAGCCTATTAAATGCTGTGACTGTGAAGGCATTTCAAAGAAAAATGCTGCTACGCCAAACTCAACAATGCATAGCACAAAATCCCTCCCTGAACTCATATACGGGTAGAAGAGTTGGCAGTTCTAGCTGGCAAGATTGGATATCTTAAATGAACATGAATCAACCAATACAGCCCTGAAGTCACATCTGCTCCACCGTGCATGAAGTCAGCATCGAGGAGATTTTATTCTCTTCAATCTCAGTGAGTTAGCAAGACCTAACATATGAAATGCTACGCAGAGAAGACCTAGGTGAAATGTTTGTCCTTGGCCTGTATACAGAATGCCAATATGAGTGTCCCTGTCTGGTGAGCTCATGATGAGGAAAGCCTCAGAAATCCCCAGACTTACGCTGTTTAGGGAAAATGCTACCCTTGAAGACAGCAAAGGTAAAGCTAAGGAAAACGTTGTTTCAGATTTCAATTTTGTTCCTGACAATTTCTGCTGGTACTCATGTAACAGTAGAAAAAAGTCCTGAATTCACTATGCTAAATGCTGTTCAAAAAACATAGAAGTAGTGGACTGTATATTTCACAATTTAAGAAAATATGCTAAATTTTTATTTCTGTGCTTTGTCAAAAGATCAAGTAAACAGTTTCCAAATGTGCCCTCAGTTACATCTGCAATCATTTTCTCACGCTATTTTTCTGATATGCTGGATTAATCTCGCTATGAAGCACAGGCATATACATCTGGAGTCATTCCATTGCCTCGAATAAAGCAACTTAGTCCAGAAGATAATACTTTTCATACATACACACACCTGAATCAAAATCATAGTGCATCTTTAAGCATTTACATATTTTGAGTTTCCAAGTTTAAAAGCTAAACCAGAAGTAGAGTGAAAATTAACATAACTAAGAAATCCAAAGAGTTTAGCTCAAAAGGTACAAATTTAGTCTTTCTTTTCCAGGGAGGCACAGCCAGATCTATTATTGTACTACACCAGGAAATACACTGCCACCACGCACCACAGACTTTGAATGTCTTCCCAGTGAAATGGATGACCAAGACCAAGGTCTACCAGCAGGCTTCAGGTTCTCGCAACTGTAAAAGTAGGAGATGGAAGAGGAAATGGTAGTTTTTGAATGCCAGTTTTGCAGAAGTAGATGATTCATCCTCCAAACTTGGTTTAAATTGGATCCTTCTCAACAACCTGTGACCCCATGACCCTGCCCAGCCCTGCTAGGGCTGTGTCTGACCCCACTTCTCCTCATGGGGGCTGACCCTGATCCCCATCCATGGGTCCACATCCCAGTCCAGCCTCGGCTTGTCCCCCGGGAAGTGCCCAATGCCCAGGGCTGCCCCAGTGCCCCCAGCTGCCCTGTTCCTGGCTGGGGCGGTGGGATGGGCCATGGCCGTGCCCTCACCCACCTGAGGAGCCACCTCAGCTCAGATTTGCTCAGGAACTGATCATTCCCACAGAACAAAATCTAAAACCGGTGGCTGGTGGCAGCAGCAGCGGGTTGTCCCAGCTGCGAACCACTAGCTCTGGTGTGTGGGAAGGGATGGGCGGCATGTGGCCATGATGTGTGACCAGCAGCAACACTCAGGTGGGGGAAGAGTCCAGCATGGAGGAAATCTCTGCCCAAAGGACACTTCTCCCTCCCCTGTGTCTGTGCCCAGCCTGCAGACTCTCCTAGAAGGGCTGGGTTTGTCCAAGGAATCCTCTGCCTCTCCCATCCACTGCTTTTACCTCCACAGACACAAGGGAAGGGGAGGGTGGACACGTCAAAGCAGGAAGGTTCTGGCTTTCAGAGCAGGACTCTTTTTTCCTTCAGTTGCTGCTGCGGCTGCTGAAGAAAGGGGTGCAAAGACCAAGGGCTCTGAGAAAAGGATGCCTGACCTGTGGTGGAGATGCTTGCACTGACACCTCAGGCCATGGGAGGGCATACAGAGCCTGAGGACCACTTACTCCTCAAAATCCAGTGCTTCAAGTCTTGCCTCAAAGCTCACCCTTGCCTCTAGTGCCATAGACCTAACATGGCTTTATTTTGGCTTCAGTCTTTCCAGTCCTGAGTATAGCTTTCACAATTTTCCTCCTGGGCCCTAGATATACAACACCCTCTCTGCGCCCAGAGTCCCGAGTGCATTAGAAATAAGGGCTCCCAGGACACAGCCTCCTCCACAATGCTGGCATGGTTTCAGTGCTATTAAAAGTGGTTACGGATGGCAGTCATCCACCTGAGAATATCGTAGCAGCAGTACTCCCAAAGGCACTATGTTACAGGTGGCCACGTTCCCGAGGACAGCTGGTGGCTTGGATCTCTTAGACCAGCAGTGCTCCTGCTTTTTGGCCCAGCACGTTTCCCAGTGCAGAGGAGGAGGCTCGCAGGCCCCGTGGCCAGACTGGCTGTCTATGGTCAGCACGGCTGCGCTGCACGTCCATGCGAGGTCCAGTCTTGGGCACATGAGCTCATCGTGTCTGTACACCAAACTGGATCAAGGTAACATAGTGGGATTTGGACAACCTGAATTTTACTTGCTAGTTTTGTTACTGACAGCCTTTGTTACCTAGGTCAGATTGCTCTTTCTGCATCATTTCATCAGGTAGGAAAATATAGAAAAACAGAGGTTATATTTTCCCACTTTTCTTCTCTGCCTTGTCTATCTGCACTGTGAAGTTCTCTAAGGCAGTGATTTCCCTTAACTGCAAGGCTCTCGTGTCATCTAGTTAACACCAAAGTCTCACTCTGACAATAACATTAGTCATCTCTAGCTACCTTTCAGCTGCCAGAGTGGAGGAGAATCACAGATATAAGGCCTGGCTGTGCTGTAGATATGACTTGTTTTATTGATGTATCCATCTTTTCTCGGCCCAACCTGTTCACGCAACATGCAGTGTGGACCTGTCCTTCCATACCAAGAGACGGCAGCAGGAAGCGTTCTCCACGACAGCTTACTCAGCCTTAAGAAACACGGGAGATCATGTGTGCCTGTGCCACCTAACGTCATAGCAATGTGCGTAACAATGCCCCAGGCAATTAGGAGATGGGCTTAGCTGAGGCCAATACGTACCTAAACATCTTGAATATGTTTTATTTTCATTACACTTAGTTGTACACAATCATTATGATATGGATTCTTAGAATATGGTAACACAGGAACTTCAGCACTGGGAAGTATTAGATAATGTGACTGTACTTGTCCCTCACATTGAAGTAATTCCCTTGACGTGACACTTCATTAGCTTCTCAGGAATTAATCTTGATGTCACTACTCAGCATTCAGCCAGTCTTTCCTCAGGCAAAACTAGCTGCAAATTCAAATTATAGTAGAAATATTGTATGAGTGAGACTTAAGTAAGGAGTGCAAGATTTAGCCTGTTATCTGTAAACACATAGGGGCCTTTTCTGATTATTTTTTTTTTTAAATTTCATTCACATTTGCAGAAACTAGCCATTTTTTCTGGAGTTTCAGAAGCCAGTTCAGTGTGACTGGAGAGGCATTTATTACTTACGCACCTGTGACATAATTATTGTTTTAGACCTAGGTCTAAAAGCTAAATATAAGATTACAGATTTGAGAATCACAGGTACAGATGACACAGCCAGAAATATCAGCGACAGGAACATATCTGAGAATACTCTATTACACTAATCAGAACGAGAAGATAAAGACAGAAGGGAAATGATACCCCCAGGGAAGCAGTGTGTTTTAAATAAAAGGGAGGTTAAAAGTAGACCAAAGGCCCCATGATAGCATAATCATCAGTGAAAAGGCAAAAAGGATGTTTTTGCCTCATGCTTTGAAGATGGAATAAGAATAAGAAAGAAATGGATATATGTGATTTAACCCACAGAGTTTTCCTGAGCACTTCACACTATCGATGCTGTGCTCGAATCCTGATGACAGCACATCTAAAAGGCTCCTTTAGAAATTATCAGCTTTCCTGTCCCTTGGCCAATTTCAGTTGTCTTTTGTGACAAACTCAATAAACCGCACTTTCTCCACCACCTCTCTTTACCATCTCATTTCCCAAAGCCTGTTCACATGACAATCTTTGGTACCTCATGTCTTTTCACATTTGCAATTGAGCCAAGGAGAGCAGCTGATACTGACCAGGCCTAAAAATGAACCAAAGCATCCTCCAGCACGCAGCCATATGAGGACACCTACCAAAATAAACGGCCAGCCAGACGACATCAGGAAGAGCTTACCACAGCCTCCGCGGTGTAAGGGTGACTGTGGATGTGCCTTCGACCCTCTGCCCAGAACAGGCAGCCTGCTGACAGTATTGAAAAGATTCAGTGGACTATTTTATTACAAACCAAAATCAAATAGTGACACTGAATATTAAGTCAAACTTGCAATGTGGTTACTTGGAGGTAGTTGGAAGAATGGGGTTTATTAATCTAGTGACGTTTCCTAGACATTCCTTTTTTGCCCTAAAGGAATAACAGTAGCACAAGGAATGATATAGCACCAATTCAGCAGACATTCCTAAATCCATACAGCAAATTAACTTTACAAAATTGGTTTACAATGCGCTATGTGTTCCGAGTCACTTCCTCCTCCATACTCGGTGGACGTCGCGCGCTACTGGAGTGTCATCGCTAACCCAGAGGGGAGTCACACTTGCCTGCTCGTGACCGCGTCCGAACTTATTAAGAACTGCTGCTGCGAATAAAAGTATTCTGCCCTTGTATCACGATAATGCAAAGGCCAGTGCCACCAAAGGCAACCAAACCTTGGGAGAGGAAAATCTCTTAAACTTAGTGTGAAAGGAGGAAAAAATAATTTTTTACCTCAAACTCTAGCAACAACGGTTGGACTTGATGATCTTTGAGGTCTCTTCCAACCATAATGATTCTATGAATCATAGATTCTCACAACCTTTTAACAGTTTAAAGAAGTAACGTAAGCAACTCGAATTCTGCAGCTTTAGGTAGCGGTGAAAAAATCCGGCACGCGCAGAGTCCCCGCTGCAGGGGGGCGGGGCGGGGCGGGGCAAGGCGCATGTCACATGTCACATGTCACTGACCTATGGGAAGGGGCGTGGGGCGGTGCCCGGAAGCGGAAGCGGGTTTGTCGGTGTTC